>NC_091118.1:158030380-158257880 GCF_040183065.1 Periplaneta americana | reverse complement strand
CATAAGAAGTTCTTAATTTTGAAAAACTAAGAATTTCTGGACCAAGTATCGAGAGAAGAATTTAGAAAATTCCTGATTATATTTAAGAGGAAGGTTAAAAAAAGAAGCAAGAAAAATCTTACATTATTTACTGGCTCTTGATGACAGCAGTGACATTACTGATACAGCAAAGCTTGAGATTTTATCCGCAGGATTGATCAAGATGTTAGTACAGGAACCACCACTGGTTGTAGTTTTTCATGCCAAGTACCTTTCCTCCGTCTTCTTACTTCATAGGCTGTCTTTAAACGCAATGCTTCATGTTTACATTTATTGCTTACATTTTTTCGTCTCCCATCCATTGTCTAACAAACGTACAGCCAAGCTCCTGCACGCATTGTATTCTTCACCTGACATAATTAGGAACATTAAATCCAGACGTTTGAGATGCGCAGGGCGTGTAGCACGTATGGACGAATCCAGAAATGCATACAGTGTTAGTTGGGAGGCCGGAGGGAAAAAGACCTTTGGGGAGGCCGAGACGTAGATGGGAGGATAATATTAAAATGGATTTGAGGGAGGTGGGATGACTGTAGAGACTGGATTAATCTTGTTCAGGATAGGGACTGATGGCGGGCTTATGTGAGGGCGACAATGAACCTCCGGGTTCCTTAAAAGCCATAAGTAACTAAGTGATGCTTACGTGACGATATTCTCTTCGAAACCTTCAGAGATTCGGTTCACATGTCAATCTCTGTTTTTAAATAACAGACCGTAATGTAAGATTACAAAATTTTCGCAAACAAATTAAAGAAGGAAATATATCTTCATTGAAGTCATAGACTTCTTAATCTACATTGAAAGCAGCAATTGCTGAAGATAGAGTAATAGATATCTCTGCTGTGAAGAAAAAAAAAAGAGACGATTGTGGTGTGGGGAGGGTCTAAAAAGTTGAATTCCATTGTACTCCAGATCCTTCCTCTAGGCGTTTACCCGTCATCCTCCCTAAATTCTTCTGCACAAAATGGAATGCCCTTTCCTCTTTCACATAAGCACTTCCCCCATCTCACACCACTTCCCCTTTCCAGAGGAGGACGAAATTTCGTTTGTTCTCGCCAGATGACACCAGACTCCAAAGACGTAGCCCTTCAGACACAGTAGGGCCATTTAGACTGTATTGTCACCACTGCATATATTTGCAACTTTGTGCAGGACTGACATATATACATAGGAAGGAAGGAAAGGTCGATGTTCTTTGTACGGTGGTTACAATGCTACGCAGTGATATATACATCTGACGAGGTCCACAGATGTCTCTAGTTGTGTCTTTTAGTATGATTTCTTGTCATTTTTTTGTTCAGCAATTATCTTCCGAGTATGTTACGCTTAAATCACTCGGTTGTAAGAATTTAATTCACGATCATTGTCTACGTGAAGATTCAGATGGTGCTAATCGGAGGAACTGTCCGTGGGCATTCTTCGTTGATGAATGGATGGATGGAAGGATGGATGCGCACTTGGATGATACATGTTACCCCCTTTTTTCTATCTTCGTATTACGAAACAGTTTCTACTGTTCTCCAACCAGGAAATCAACCGTGAAAGGAATGTGCTTACTATTGCGTCATCTATTGGAACGAAGTAGATAGACGATATTACCGTTATAACGTCAGTTTAAAAACCATGCGCTCTCCTGCATATGTTATTTCCTGTATGTAGAGATTAAAAGACCAGGAGATTAACCGTGATCTAATTTTGTAACTAGGGTAGTATCAATATGTATGATCAATGTTATGGTTTGTGCTGTGAGAGCTAGCCAATAGAGATAAGAGTACCCATGTGTGTGACCTTATGACATCTTATGACATCAACATTCATTCACAGCATTATCCCGCTTCGTCTCAGTCCCCGAAGACTTTCTCGTGGTTGGAGTACAGTAATGTCCATCCTACTGTACGGGCAAGGACAGGTTTCCTCTCAAGACAATGTAACATGTCAAGATCGAAGTCTGTGCCACTAACTGACTCTCACTAGAAATCCCATTCGACTGATGGTAACATCGCCCATAACCGCGTTTGTGTTTCAAGCACTAGTTTGCAGGTCCCCGGTGAGGTCGTGATGGAATTTGTATAAAAATAGACTTTGTAGAGTTTTTCTCATGGTACTCTCGTTCCCTTCTATCATACCATCATATTCCACCTTCCCCTCATTTCAGCTATCATTGCAATTAGGGTCATTCCATACAAAATTTTAAGAATATGCCAGCGATGGCATGAATTGTTTTGGGCTTTTAATATAATAATGTCATTATGAAAATAAATTAAACTGCCAACTATGACCGCGATATCATTAATATTTTAGTCATACGGATGACTGAAAAATGGGTGGCAGTTACATGTTATCCATCATTTAAAATATTCTAGACACTTTATATGAAGTGTCATCGAAACTAAACAGACGCCATTGTAAACTTGAATTACCATATTTTAATACCTTAAAGACTAATCCGAATGATATTAAGGCATGCTCATAAAACACCTCATTGAAAAAAGAAATAGTTTTATATTCGAATGCAACAAATTAAATTCATGCGAATTTCATTCGTATTACAGAAAATCTTATTCCTAATCCATCTCCCAAGTTTTATGACTTTATCTCAATAAACCTGTAAATAATTAAATTAATAAAATTATTAATTTTTGTTCCGACCGACGGTTGAAAATCGCTTGGTTTGTTTGACGGTCGCAGCGTTCGCGAGACTTCATAATGATGAGTAATCTCAAACGTCCGTCTCCCTGACTTTGATCGCGCAACATTCTGTACGACGAGAGAGCCTATCTGCTGAGCTGAGTTATTTTTATTAAAAACTTACATGATATTTAAGTCAGCATTTTGAAATTTTCACAGTGGAATCAATATACCATAAAGAATTAAACACATGTTTTTTCGTCTGTAAAAATGAATTGCATTTTGTGTTCTATATTTTTTAAAATTATTTTACGGTGGGTAACTATTTAACAAATTATATATTTGTTTCATTTTAAGGGCATTTATAAACAAGACTCTGCTTTTTCGAATTGCATCGACATCATTTTTCCATCTTCCTTTACATAGTAAGAAAACTTCAATGAATGAAACCATGTTCTTTGTTAAACCAATACAGTATTTTAAATTCTGATTGCTACCAAACTACGAAAGATATAAATATAGTATTGCTTGAAATTCATATTTAGAACATAAAAATAACCTACTACTATATTTTTAACTTTTGAGACATCATGGTTCAAAAACATATTTTTTTGCATGGAATGACCCAATAGTTAAAAATAGTCTAGAGCAGCGGTGACCAAAACTCGAGCTGCAGTGATTACATGCGACAGACAGCCTATGAAGTAAGAAGACGGAGGAAAGGTACTTGGCATGAAAACTACAACCGGTGGTGGTTCCTGTACTAACATCTTGATCAATCCCGCCGATAAAAATCTCAAGCTTTGCTGTATCAGTAATGTCATTGTTGTCACCAAGAGCCAGTAAATAATGTAAGATTTTTCTTGCTTCTTTTTTTAACCTTCCTCTTAAATATAATCAGGAATTTTCTAAATTCTTCTCTCGATACTTGGTCGAGAAATACGTAGTTTTTCAAAATTAAGAACTTCTTATGAACAAGTTATTTAAGCTATTTTAATCATTACTCTTTCGAGAAATTCTGTTCTATTAAAAAGCTTTAGAGCACGAGATATTTCAAACCCCATTAGGTAGCTGACTTCCTTACATTTATTCATCTCATCTTTCTCTTCCTGGCTATGATTTAAGACATGTCAATTCCTGGCGTTTAACAGTTCTTTGGCACATAATATTGAATAATTTTTTTACAATATTATTAAATGAATAACTAATAAAATAGTTACCCTCATCTAAAGATTAAGAAGATTAAAATTGAGATAAAACCTAATAATTTGATCTTTCTAGAGAGAACATCTAAAAATATTAATATTCTTGCACGTACAGAAGAATTATAGACACACATACTTAGTGGTCAGCAATAATAATAATAATAATAATAATAATAATAATAATAATAATAATAATAATAATAATAATAATACATTATTCAATGTGGCAATTAATGTTTCTATATCGTCGTTGTTCCTGGAATAACTCCTATGTGCAAAATATGAAAATTTTCAGTAGCAAGAGAAAACACATTCATTCTTCTATGGCAGAAGTGCATAGGAGATTGTGAATTCTTACATTTTCAAAAGAAAGAAATATAATTACATATAGGAGATTTTGTTTGAGAATAAGGTGCTTAGGAAAATATTTGGGGCTAAGAGGGATGAAGTTACAGGAGAATGGAGAAAGTTACACAACACAAAACTGCACGCATTGTATTCTTCACCTGACATTAAATCAGGAACATTAAATCCAGACGTTTGAGATGGGCAGGGCCTGTAGCATGTATGGGCTAATCTAGAAATGCATATAGAGTGTTAGTTGGGAGGCCGGAGGGAAAAAGACCTTTAGGGAGACCGAGACGTAGATGGAAAGATAATATTAAAATGGATTTGAAGGAGGTGGGATATGATGATAGAGAATGGATTAATCTTGCTCAGGACAGGGACCTTTGGCAGGATTATGTGAGGGCGGCAATGAACTTCCGGGTTCCTTAAACGCCAGTAAGTAAGTAAGTAAGTAAGTAAGTATTATTTCGTGAATAACTATTTAAGTTATTTAGTAGAGTAAAAATCTGAAAATCGATAAATATGTGACATAGGAGTTATTGCAGGAACAACGACGATATACACTTAATTGAATCGTTGAGCAAAGTAAACATAACTTATTACATTTTTTCCGACAGAATAACAAAAATGTTCTCCTCTTTCTTTACGAAACCACCTCCCTTGTAGAGACAGAGTTTGCTTGCCTTCAGTACGTGAATGAAACACACAGCAATGTAGACTACAGGAACTCCGCGTAGGCCTACCCGTTTGAATGTCACGATGTAATCACGACACCCGCTCTGCGCTGGGTTAGAGTGAAGTCTTGGGGATAGATATACAGAGTGGAAGTAAAATAACCTTGCAGATTGAAGGGGATGATAGGGTACACTTAAATGAATAGAAACCCTATATTACGTTTTGTGATTAAAGGCACTGTTAATTAGAAAATTAAGTTTGAAGTTTCAGCAGTCCGGCAACATCTCTGCTAACAGTCTTCTCGTGATACAGATATATAAGGTCAACGATCTCGGTGTGTCTCGCTAGATGAGCTGTTCTCTGGCGCTGTGTTGCAGCCAACTCGCATCGTGCAGTGGCTTGAAATTAGAGGTTTTTGAAATCAAATTTAGACGAAAACCGTCCACTTTATTGAAATGAGCCAGAGGGATAAATTATTCTTTATTAGTTTTCCTATCGATATGGATAAAAACCACGATCCTACTCGCAATAGTTAACGAATGAGAGGTTAAACATTTGAGAAAAAACTATTATCTTTCCACCAATATGAAATTATAGTTTTTGTTATATATAACATGAGTTATTCGCTCTGAAAATCTGCAAGGCCAAATCACTTCTATCCCTATAAGAAGGGTTTGGGACAGCTATTGTTGTTAGGCTTTGAAAGTTAGAATTCCCACACAGAAACTTGTTGCTAGGGAAACCATTCTTCGTAACATAAAACTATACTGAAGTAACTTAGTCGGAATCGGGTCAGCGGTTTAATCGGGTCAATTTCAAGAATTTGTTTCCCACGGCAAGCATATATGTTTTCTATCACGTGGTGCCATCTATATTCAATCAGTAGAACTTCTATGTGTTTGGCGCCAAAGCTTGTGGTTAACATTTGTGTTAAAGCTGTGAATAATCGAGGAAAGAAGACATGTAAAAGGAAATATCTATTTGTAGTTCGTTTTTTAAATTATTGTTTTTAAGTTGTCCGTTATTGTACAATGAACGTAGTTCAGAATTTCCCTGACTTATGCATAGAATCAAGTGTATTTCTTATAGCATAGGTGTAAACGTTACGTCAGTAGTACCAACCTATGGTTTCTAATGTCACTACATTTCGGGTGAATAGGGTCACACAATTACGGGTAAATAGGGTCAATGTCTGTACACGGATTTTAACTCCATTTTTTCATTTCTTTGTCGCAGATGGCTAGTAATATAAACAATATGTCTCGTGTATGAACTGAAGACCAAATGCAGAAAACCATAAAGGCATTTCGAGAGGGGAGGAGTCAACACCATGCAGCCGATCTCTATGGAGTTCCGCATTCATGCCTTCAGCGCGTCTGCAAAGTGGTAAAAAATAAAAGCCGTTAAAAATAAAGGTGGTCAAACAACGTTCAATCAGGAACAAGGAAAGGACCTTGTATCCAGAATAACAAAACTAAGTGCTTGCAGATTTGGTGTAGACTCTGTAGGCCTAACTATACGTAAAATGACTTTTGATTTCGCTGAGGCAAAAAACATCACACATAATTTTTTAAAAGAAAAGCTTATGGTCGGAAACGATTGGTTAGTCGGTTTTCGGAAACGAAATCGAGAGATAGCATTGAGAAAAGCAGAGGGTCTGTTACTCGCTCTTAGCAATAGACTCAACAGGAAAGACGTAGGCCTAACTGAGTATTTTAACCTTCTGAAGGAAACTGCAAAGGCACTTGATTTAGTCAATAAACCGCATCTAATATACATATCGATTAATCTGATTGCCAATTGAATAACAAGTCAACCAAGAAAAAAGCTATTTTGCTACTTTCTCCACAGAGTATTGAAGGAAGGAAGAAATTAGAACAAAAACGTTCTTCGAAACAAAACAAACAATGCAATGTGGTGCCTAAAATAAATAGGCCTAGGTCCGTAGCTGCAAGGAAACGATTACTTTTAGAGTCGTCATCTTCTGAACGTGAAGACATGGGCATAGAACACGAACAAAATAACAGCGCTTGTGGATTCTGTTCTGAGAAATATAGTGATCCTCGCTCAGAGAAACTTCGGGACTGGATTCAATGCATGGGAGGCGGAAAAGAATGGTACCACGAACATTGTGTTGGGGCCAAGGGAAAGAAGAAGTTCATTTGTGGCAAATGCAGGTTGAATGATTAAAATTTGTAAGTTTTTTGTTTTTGGGTGATCCAAAGAACATGTAAGAGCATTGTAAGAGTGACCCCATTCGCCCTAATGGTTGACCCCATTTAGCCTAACTTGGTAGGATGAATAGGGTCGTGCAGTGGAGTGAAATTAATATATATCGTTCATAGGTTTATGTTATTATTTAATTTAACGTTAATGTGAGTTGTTGCTTAAAGACTAATCTAAACGTTGGTGTATTTTATTTTTAATAAATACTAAGTTGTTAAACGTCATTTCGACTTTTGTAAATTTTGACCCTATTCAGACTAAGTTACCCTAGACTTATTACTAATGCTAAGAATTATATGCCGTTACATTGCGCTTCATGCGCCTCTGACCAAGCTGTTATTTTTTTCTCCTGTCTTTTCTCCCCCCCCCTCTTTTTTATTATCTCGAAATATCACTTAATCATTTGTATCAGTATATCATATAGTACGATTTTGCTTTTCAACTTTTTATGTCTTGTAATCCACATATATTTTCCTATTAGTATATTAACATACTACAGGGACATCATTTTATTTTTACTTCAATTTTTATTGTACCTGAGTTTTTGAATGTACTTCACTCCCACCTCTTCTACTAAGGAAGTTCCAACTCCACACAGAACCAAGACCGCAGATAGTAAGCACTACTGAGTTACTAAGTATAGTACGTTCCAGAAATATGTTCGCGTTTTCCAGTGACGAAAGAGCTTTCAATATTGAATCATATTTTCGCACAGGTATTGTCCGTTTGCCTACGTCGCATCCCGATTTCCCTCACCTGCTTCTGCTCGCCCCTCTGTAAAAGCTGGGCTGTCTTAGCTCTTTTCTGAAAACATTAATTTCTCTTAGGAATAGGACGTTTACGTAATATTATACAGCTGTTCAATTTAACTTAAATAAAAGGGCCTCGTTAAGTAATTAACTGTCACGTGATTTCCTCCCTTTCTACAATCCTGCGGCATAACCACTTGGACGGACAGTAGATAGCATGTCTGAGTAATTTTATATTTTCGGGTCGGGCAGAAGTGAAGATTGAATTCACAGTACGTAGAGTAGGTACAGAATTATTTCAACATGAGTTACTAGTACGAAGGACGAAACTGGCAATTGGAATTAGATGCAATAGTCTATAGTGCGATAATATGCACAAAAGAACTGAAGCCTGTATCGAAATGAACGGCCATCATTTTCAAAATTGTGTTTAAATATTCATATTATGATTATTTTTCAATTTAACTTCTTTCTCTATATTGTACGCTAATGTGCTGTAGACAGTATAATATACACTGCATAATGAATACGTTCGCATGGATAACTCACTTCGTGAGTAAAAACACTTATTCTTAATACAGTACTGTACTTTGATTAAAGAAAAACCTAATGAAAATTATCAAACTCAAAATCGCGATATTTCCTAGTTTACGTAAATGGATGAACTACTTTTCTTCCATCCTTTACCTAGTAGAGTGATTTGTGTTTTACGCCAGTATCATCGAACTCCAGTCTTGGAGGGGGGAGCAAGCGGTGTTTCCGGTTCTCTAAAGGTATAGACAGGTTAATATTAAAAATGTTAGTAAAAATAAAATGATGTCCCTGTATATCTAAAGTGAATTAATCTTCGAATTTATCTCGAGCAGTTTATGTCTTATAAATTGTGTATATATATTCCCCTTATGTTATGTAACTGATTTTGATAATATGTATTTTTCAATTTTATTTTTTATTCTCCTTATAATATGTATATGATCTTGATTATTTGTAATTTTCCACTATATTTTATGTAATTTCTAAGATATCTTCTTTTGTGTTGTTTTGTAATGTATCATATAATTTTGTATTTCATGTAATATTATTGAAACCTGGTTGAGTGGAAGAGAAGGCCTTATGGCCTTAACTCTGCCAGGCAAAATAAAACTACTCTACGTTAGGTACCAGTATGCAATTGCGTTGGAACGGGGAATTTCAGTGTGTTTCGTTCAGCAGTGAACTTTAGTTGATCGGTTACATTACAACCGAATACTGCTGTTCGTAACAGGCAACATTCAACGTCCGAAGGAAGAATAATAGCAAGATACCGAGGACGAAATTCTTGACTTAATTTCAAATGGGGAAATTTGTAATAATGATACAGATTTTGAGATAAATAATGCTTGTATAAAAGATTTCAAATATTCCTCCATTGTTTCTGCAGAAGTGGAACGAAGTTTCTCGATATAAGGCTATTTTTTCTAGCAACAGGTAATCATTCTCCTTCGAAAATTTGAAAATGTCGTTTGTTATTCACTGCAACAATTTATTAAATGAAAAATTATATAAAACAAAAACGTAATACACTATCATATTAACATAGTGAAATAATAAGGCTGATACTTGTCAATGTCATATTAGGTGTATTTTCTACAGACATAAAATAGCATGTAGGCAATGCTATTGTGACGAACCGAATTGTTGGAACACGAAATAGGAAAAAAATGCAGCAAACAAGATGAAAACATACTATATAAACATTATGGATATTTAGCTCTATGTAAAATTTGTGGCAATTTCAAATGAGGAAATGTATAATAATGATACAGATTTTGAGACAGATAATGCTTGTATAAAATATGTCCTCATTGTTTCTGCGGAAGTGGAACGAAGTTTTTATCGAAGTAAGGCTGTAAAAATTTGAAAATGTGGTTTGTTATTCGCTGCAACAATATATGAAATGAAAATTTATGTAAAACAAAAATATAACACACAATCATATTAACATAGTGAAATAAAAAGGCTGATACTTGTCAATATTATATTAGGTGTATTTTCTACAGACAGAAAATAAAATGTCTTTAAAATAGTGCAACTTTTCTTTAACAATAAAAATAATGTCTTTAAATTTTCTTTACCAGATAATTCTGTTTCGAAGTCAAAGGAGAGTGGCTTTCAACCACCCAAATGCTGAGGACTAACTTACCGTGATGATAAGCATGAGTTCAAACGAACGAAAGACATTGCGTTAACTCACCCCAACTCTGAGCCTACTATTTCGCTGATCTGCTGGTGTACAATCATATTATTATGAGCTGTTTCTGGTAAGTCTTTGCAATTTTAATGGAACGATCCATGAAAGTAACAATAAAATTATTATCGAAGAATATAGCCTACGTTTACACTTCACTAAATTCATGAGACAAGAACCCAATATAAATAAACTTTCGACAGTCCGGATGAACTGGGTAACACTATTAAGGCGCCTGAAGCTATTCCAAGACTGTTATCTTGCCATGTTTCGGACATTCAGTCAAAACGTGTGATAAATTACATTGAAATTCGAAATCTTAAAATGTGCTGTCAACACGAATGACGCCGTAAAATAGAAGCAAGACAAATATGCAGCACTAATGTCCATATTTATACGACGTCAGCTCAAGAAAATAGAGTTATTGAAACTTGCCACGCATTACTTGTTTTTATTATTGTTTTCCTTATTTATTTAACTATAAGTTACCATTTACTATCTCATCATCGTCAAATAAGATTAACTATAAATTGTATTTTGAAGGAGAGAAAAAGGGGAAGAGTGAGAACAGAGCCTTTTAGAAATTCATTGGGCTGAGCGCTCGATTTTAAAGTGAAACGTTTAAGGGGAGAGGATGGTATTTTTTGGTGAAAAATGAGTAAATTTTCAAAAAAATAAATCTTTAAAATACTTTGTGATATGTGTGGAATGCATAGCATAACATTTTGTGGGTATTTGTACCCTTATCGGATGTTGAGTCGCCATTTTTAAACTTCCTGCGTTATGGATTTTTAAATCACACGCCCGCTTTTATCGGTTTCCAGTAACTTCATTTTTTTTGCTACATTCCCAGACAAAAATGGATATAATTTGTGAACTATTGAAGATACATGCATGAAATTTAGAACACACATTCTTTAGACTATTAGGAAACTTTTCTCTGTAACAGAATTTTTTAAATTGATTTCAGTTTAAAAATACGTCCGTTTGTTTGCAAGAAAGGAAATCAGAAAATTGTTATTAAATTTTAATTGTTTATTTTACAAACGTAGGGACTAATATCAAAATTCTGTTACAGACAGTTTGTAGAACATGCTTTTGCAAATACATTGCACAAAATTGTTTGAATCCATCTTTAAAAATGGTTTAGATATATCGGTTTTAGTACAATCCTACATTGGGTTTCTTTTTTCAAATTTGGGCCCCCAAATATTTTTTTTTTTTAAATATTTTTATTTGGTTGAGTTGCCAGAGCTATGACCTCTCTACATACAAAAAAAAATTAATATTTTACACCAAATAGGAAAAAAGTTTTAAAAAATACTATCCTCTCCCCTTAAGCGAAAACCTGTACGAATGAAGTTGTCCTTCTTTCTTATGATACGATGATGTCACTTGTAGTACCATGGAAACAGAAGTGTAAATGGTTTTCCATGCGATCCGTCTCACTCTTATTCTCCATTTAATGTACCTTGAAGTTTTTCTAATCTATCACCTAGTTCCAGAATCAGGACTCACTGCAAACTCTTCTCATGCCAGAAACATCCCAATATTCTGTGTCGTGGTGAAATATAATTAGGACTATTACAAATAGCAAGGACACACACTCTTCCAACATCATATCCAAAGAGTCGATTGACCCATATTTCAATAGAGCCACCACAGACCCAATTCGCTAGACTCCTAAATTGAAACAACTCATCCTGCCTGTAGTTTTCCTAATGACCTACAAATGGGCCAAACGTCATGAGCAAGCAGATGGTGCGTAGCTCCACAAGGTCGTTTATGATGATGGTTGGCCTCCCACTGCGCTCCTCGTGATGCACATTTTGGCGTCCTGCTGAAAATTGTCTACAGCAGCAACGCACCATCTGCTTGCCCATAGACCTGGCACAGCTGACGATCAATTTCAATTGGCGCTATGCCCTGTGAATTCAAAAACTTTATCACTGATCGCACTTCACACCCCGCGAGAGCTGGAACAGGAACGCCCATCTTCAACCAATGCAACGAAGTACTGAGAGCACTCGGGAAGTTCCGCTAGCGCATGCGCCATGCCAGGACATTACTCTATCACGTACATGCAGTCGCTTCGCGCAGCATACAGTTTTCTAGCTGTGGGACGAGTGGGAAAGTTACTTTATGGACGCACCTCGTATAATTAATAATTTCACTTTTCACTTTTTAAGCTCAAAAACAATGACTAGCAACTGATGAAGTGTTTACAATTGTAATGAATAATATCACTCGTTATTGCGTCACAAAATGTAAAAATTCATATACTGTAACTAACGTATTTCCCCCAGCCGTTTCATTCCGCAACCTTTATCCCCTGAGTAACAAACAGTAGTAGTTTAAGGAGTACTATATAGATTAGATATTATTTTCATAAACAATATTGTAGTCCTTTTCAACATAGCTGGCACTAGAATTTTTGTTCATACGAAGAATTCGTGAACTCTTCATAGCTTCAAACAATTGGAAGGGGAGGAGAAATCCACCCTCTATTTTCTTCCTTAGGTTTACAGTATATTGGGCACCGGGATCTACAAGCGGAAATAATTTTGTCCGCCCTTACACACAAATAACACAAACGCACACAAGTCACAGACTAAGCATCAATTGCCTATATGGCTGAAAGGACTGAACAGCTATCAGTGATTCAGGCTAAGCCATTTGCGATTACGTGACGTATGGGCAGGATCTGGAAATTTTCTATTTATGAATTTTGAGATTTTCATTTAATTTATAGACAGGAAAGTTGATTATCTCAGTGTTGCGCCTTCAGTGTTTGTTACCATTGCCCAAAGAATAGAATTCAGCTGAATTTGGTGAATTGATTAGTAGCTACTACCCATTTTACAAAACAATATATTTTGTTACATAAAATGAAAATAGGAAATAGAAGATGATATTGAAGAACATTTCTCCATCATCTAGACCTATATGGGTGGCGGCTTGTGTCGTTTATATTTTGTATATGTCAAACGCTGAAAGCGAAACAGGTTCAAGAAGGTTTAAATCTTGCTGCCGAGACAGAAAATATGTTGCTCAATTTGTTTTTGCGGTATACAAAGATTTGGGTGCCAATAACAAATGCCGTTAATAACTTGAAGATTTATGTGCTGTCTGACCCAAATTCAATACCATTAAACTTTCTTAACGCACTAAATTGCCTGTCTTCTAAAAGTCAATCTAGAGCGAGTGATCTAGAGAGGTGTCGAGATACCGTCCTCTTGCAGTATATATATGATTCATGATCTTGGGATTTAAACGTTTAAAGGAGTCAAGCCGTCCGGAGGAGGGACGTGTTTTGATGACGCTATAAACTTTCGCTCAACATATCCGTTAGCAAAGGTGTGAGACGACGAAGTTGCAAGATGGCTGACTGGAACATCTGATAGATAAAAGTTTTTCTCTGGCATCACTGAAAACAATTACATATTAATCAGTCGTTTATATGTTTTAGAATTCGTAGTTTTTCAAACTTAAAGATCATTTCCTGTCACACAAAGTAGACTACAAACTGGTATGAGGAACATTAAGTTTGCTGTTATTGCTTTATGTACATACTTAAAAACAAAATAATGGCAGTAAAAGTTGAACAACACGAAGAACAAAAGAGTTAATCTTGAGTTTAACGTTCTTTTAATTGGTGATAAATTGAGACAGATGAGTCTCCTTGGGGACTGTTATGACTGTTCTGCAGCGCGTGCCGAAAGTGGATTCATAGCCATTCCAAATGCTCGTTGATGGCTTTTTTATACCTCCTACTATCATGATAGGTAGCACATAATAGGATACAGTACGCGATTTGTCTTCAGCTTCTTCCTTCGTTGTTGTAGGCAGACAAAGGTGACAGACTCTTAACATTTCTTTCTTGTTGACTTATTGTGTGATACTAGCATATTATGAGGTTGCTGTGTGTTATTACGGAGTACTTGAGCTTTCGTTCATTATGTAGTCCCTGCACTGCGAACAATGTATAAAAATCATTACTGTAAACTAAAAATAAATATTTTATGGTGCTATTCATAGACATTTCGCTAGCCCGCGCTACGAGCTTGCTAAATTGGCCCCTGCTATCGACTGGTTACTTGTACGGGATTCATATTATATCATATTATATATCATATCATATATCATATCATATCATATCATATCATATCATATCATATCATATCATATCATATCATATCATATCATATCATATATCATATATCATGCCATATAGTCATATATCATATCATATCATATCATATCATATCATATCATATCATATCATATCATATCATATCATATCATATCATATCGTCCACACCTGTGGAGTAACGGTCAGCGCGTCTGGCCGCGAAACCAGGTGGCCCGGGTTCGAATCCCGGTCGGGGCAAGTTACCTGGTTGAGGTTTTTTCCGGGGTTTTCCCTCAACCCAATGCGAGCAAATGCTGGGTAACTTTCGGTGCTGGACCCCGGACACATTTCACCGGCATTATCACCTTCATTCCATTCAGATGCTAAATAACCTAGATGTTGGTACAGCGTCGTAAAATAACCCAATAAAATAAAAATATCATATATCATATCATATCATATCGCCAACACTGGTTTATGAATACGAAAAACATTAGTTCACTGATCATCCACTGGAAGCCCGCGTTAAGAATGTCTATGAATACAGCCCTTTAACTTCTGATACAAAGTAGACAATAGGTATCAGTGTCGCACAAAGTCGCAATTGGAATTTTCTAGGCATCATCATCATCATCATCATCATCATCATCATCTACATCCATAAAAATTCCATAGCATTCCTCGTTTATATTGGCTGGTAATGCGCAGAGGGTGGTGATCTAGGAAGGAGTAGGGTTGCCTGATCAAAACCTGGATACGCAGTAAAACTTAGTGTAATCAGCCGTTGTGAATAGATTTTTATTCATTTTATTAGGTTATTTTACGACGCTGTATCAACATCTAAGGTTATTTAGCGTCTAAATGAAATGAAGGTGATAATGCCGGTGAAATGAGTCCTGGGTCCACCACCGAAAGTTACCCAGCATTTGCTCCTTGTGGGTTGAGGAAAAACCCCGGAAAAAACCTCAACCAGGTAACTTGCCCCGACCGGGATTCGAACCCGGGCCGCCTGGTTTCGCGGCCAAACGTGCTGACCGTTAAGGCTGGTTCACAATAAACCGGGAATGGCAAAGGCAACGAGAACGAGAACGGAAATATTGTTAAAACAAATGTATTTAAATGTGAGTATTCACAATTAACTATTGTGAATGCTCACGTTTAAATACATTTTAACATTATTTCCGTTCTAGTTCTCGTTGTCGTTTCCGTTCCGGGTTTATTGTGAACCAGCCCTTACTCCACAGGTGTGGACTTGTGAATAGAAGAGTGATTTTTCAAGTAATTTTTAAACGATTTTTTATTTTATAGATTAACGTTATTATTTCCCATACATCACCATCATCACCATCACCATGATCATCATCATTATCATTATCATTATCATTATCATTATCATCATCGTGGGTTGGGCCGGTAGGCCCGTTGCGTCCCCATTAGAATTGTTTCCTCCAACGAAACCTAGGACGTCCAACATTTCTCCTTCCTCTTGGAGCATACTGGAAAGCTTTCTTGAGAATTCGGTGATCCTCCATTCTTTATAGATCAGGCCTGCACAAGGTTTGCGCTCTCCGAGCCGGCTCACAGCTCATGAGCGGAATGCAGATATTAGCTGCGTTCTTTATAAGGGTGGACTGGAAGAAGGGGTGATCTCGTACAAAATAAACACAAAAGGAAGTACTATTACGAGTGCTTATGAAATGAATTCCCGTTCAGTGTTTGCAAAACTATCTTCGACTATTATTAATTAATAAAGAATTCTTTATTTTACAGAAGTAATAGAAATTCTATAGCTACTTAAATATACAATATCATTTTGTTATATTTTTATTTATCAGTACATCAAAACGAGGTTTTATGCTGTTGGCAGCTGAAAGGAACAGTAGCCTATTGATCATAATGAAACATCAGTTACAGATGTTCGATGTCTGCCTTTATTAAAGTTGATTATAGAAAACAGTTGCTCACAAATATGTCTATGAATACAGCCCTGATACAAAGTAGACAATAGGTATCAGTGTCGCACAAAGTCGCAATTGGAATTTTCTAGGCATCATCATCATCAAACATAGCAATCATTTTCACAGCCAGCCTGTGTAGTCGTGGATATTATTGCTAATGTTTAGTCTTGTAAAACTCAACTAGGCTAGTAGTTATTATTCAAACGATCTTTAGCTCTTAGGTCACATTGAAGATCAATAAGTTCTAGCTGTAAATCGTTAAATGTTATGTTCCGTCTTTTAGATTCCTCCATACTGTACTGTAGCAGTTGGTAAGCAACGTGAAACAGTTACTGAGAATAGGCCTACACACTGCACTCCACTAGATAACTGAGTGGTCGTTTCCCTCTCCTCTATGTCATTGTGACGTATCTTTCTCTCCGTTTCGGCGAGCGGTAAACACCGCTCTCCCGCTCGGAAGAAGCGCGCGCGCTCGTTGAGCGCTGTTTGTGCAGGCCTGTTCTAGATGTTCCATCCACCATATATTTATACAGGAATATTCTTAAAACTTTCCAAATGGTGTTACGTTCCGTGTTTATAATCTCACAGTTTTTTTCCCCAAGTGTGCTAAGTTAGCAGTATAGATGTTCCAAGCTATGCTAAGTCATTGTGATGTGATATTAAAACGATTATTAAGACACTGCCTTCTTTCCGTTTTACATGTAACGCAAAATGTTCAAGCAACATACATAATTACTAAATAACATGTTTTCAAAGTGACATTGATAATATGGATTCTGTTATTTGACACTCTGTTATGTAGTACAAGCTATAAACATATTTTTTTTTTGCGATGTGACATTAAAATGATGATTATTAAAACATTGTCTACTTTCAGTTTCAGATGTAATGCAAAATGTTCAAATAAACATACATAAGTCAAGTGACTTAGCACATTTTGAATCATATTAACATGTCTAACAGCATTTTTACCTAGCACAGTTTCAATTTCCAAAAAATAAATTCTAACAATAAAGCTAACTTTCCAAGAGTATTTTTAATTGTGGAGTCTCGGTTATTAATTTTAGAAAGAATAAATTAAAATGTTCTTTGTGCGAGATCGTGCGTATTTGCTTGTTTTCCGTACAGAACCAATACGCGGTAAGTGTGAAATACCACATTCAGTATTCCCAACGTAACACACATAACAATTTCCCTCTTCTTACCGCTTAAGCGCGACATTCATTTTACTGCTTTAGGCTTTTGACATATTATTTTTAGAGACGTTTAACATAGTAATAATTCTAAATTGGAAACTTACCACTGCAATTTCACCTAAATTGCAATGTTAATTATTGTTTTTAAATATTTGCAAAAATTAAGTAAAGTCTACTACTCCACGAAACTTATTGCATTCCTGATACAAGTAACATTAAGGAAGCCGTGAAAAAATCAACAAGATTCCAGATGCCGATGTTATTACTGCAATATGTTATATAAATAATATTGTTAAAATATTAAAATGAAAAATAAATCATTACATAACCTTACCGTTTGTTTTAAGTTCGCATTTATAGACTGGGGGAAAGAAAAGACAGACGTATATCACGGCCTGCTGGAGTATAGTAAACACAGAAAACATTTTATAGAAACAATGTTGAAGAAAGATATTTTGGTTTTCCGAAGTTGCCGTCATTAAACAGAAACCATCATGGAGATTTCATTGCAACTAATTAGAAATTCGTCTTTCAGGTATGTAATAAACGATCTTCGCACAAAATAATGTACGATACACGAGCGGTATGTTTGTTTTCATGTTCTCGGAAATTAAAAAAGCTCAACTACGTTTCGCTTTTTCAATCTTTTCCTCGACCATGAAAACGTCAACATACCGCTCTTGTAACGTATATTACTATTTAGTAACACACAGGTACTTGCATTATGACAATAAGACCTGCAAGAAGTCTTAACGTTTTCAGGAAACTTTGATCTCACGTGACTAGAGAATCAGACAGAGATCGCCCGCCGCTTCAGTTTGAAGCGCAGCTTAGATATTATTGATGATTCGTACGCAGGGGCTGAGGGGAGCCATGAATACCAAAGCCTCCTCCAGGAGTTAAAATCCCGCCAGCGATCATTCAGGGCTAGACGAGTTCCTCGTAACCTCCGGTCGTGACTTCATTGTAAAACTCGCGAGTAATAAAATAGATATTATTTTATTCATTACACACATTTCTTTAATTCAGTCTTACGATATGTTTTATGATTACTTTTTCACATTTTCTACCATTTTGAAGTACATTTGTCAATTTACTATAGTCAGAGATGATGATACGTGATGTAGATGGCAGCAGATTATGCTTACATCCCATTCTAGCGTCAGTGCACTTGTGAAAGATGGAATGTCTGCTAGTCAGCCGACGGTTTCTTACAGAGAGGGGTTAAATCGTAGCTATACTGTTTTCGCTGTAAGAAAAATCCTAATGTAAACATAAGCACGTGGCTGTCATACCCGTGATTGGCTCCCAGTCGAAACACTCACATGACGCAGGAAAATATAGCTCGTATTTGGAAATCACAATCTTGTATTATTTGAAAATAAAAAATTGAATTCTAATTGTTAAATACGATGAAATATTTAACTTTACTCATATGTAAAACGCTATATAAAAGAAAAGCTACTTTTATATGTTGTTATGTACTATTAACGCGGATGAATACCAACAGTAATACCGAGGTAGTCTGTTCTTGTAACAAGCTGGCGTCACTTGAGCTTGCAGTTGTTCACGTAAGCTAGTATTAAGTATGGCTTCTGTATCATCAACTGTCCATTGTGAAGACATAAGACTTAAAAAATAATTTAATTACTGCAATTATAAAGTAAATGTTTCCTAAGCAAATGAATGCATAGTAGTGAGGTTAGGCCTACTTGACGAGTAACGGGAAATGTTTAACATGAAACAGAATGTACAACAGTAGGCGGGAACACGTACTGAGAATCTATGGCGCCAAACAGTGGCCAATGACGCCTCACTTCACTCACGTGCTGTCGTTTACATTAGGATTTTTCTTACAGCGAAAAGATTATAGATCCCGTGAGGCTATTTGTGAACGTAATATGATGCACCACATTATTTGTCATTTTCAGAAGTGTTGGTTCATTATCACCTGTTATTTCATCAATACTTCTTTTTCCTCGTCCTCGCTTTGTTCTTCCTCCCCGTATACTTTCGTTTATCTTTCCTCCCACTACCTCCACGACTTTTTATCTACTGATTACTACTTATCCTGTTCCAGGGTTGCCAGATAAATGAAATGCAATCGTCGCACCAACTTGTAAAAAATGTCTTACTTTAGCATAAAATTGTCGTACATTCATCATTTTACTATTTTATAGGTAGTCCGCACAGATATATTTCACTTAACACCAAAAAAAAAGTGGTTCATAGGCCTATAAATTTATATTCATTTATTCTTTCATAGTATTCTGTCCAAGGGCAGATCTTTCACTGCAAACCCAGCATTCTCCAGTATTTCCTATACATTTCTCCAGTCAATCAAGAATTTTAGTACTTATAGTTGATATCCACAATGGCATTTAGCATTCAAATTACCATTTCTTCATTAACACTATCATTTTCGGTAAAGCATGCACGATGACGCTTGGTCGGAAACAACAGCCAGCAGAAACTTTATCTTTGGTCGGCGCTACGACAGATATTTAATATCAATCAGTGCGGCAGCTGATGATTACATCAAATTAATCCACCTGCAGTCGACTCAAATCCGACACCGCTAAAATGTCAGCGCGTCTAGATTTCTTAATCCTAGCGCGGTACTATTTCATTCATAAAAAATATACTGTCATTGCTGAACATACAATGAAGTTAGCAGATCTCTGAACTCGTGTTACTTTGCTATAACCGCACCGTACATGAAACCTGGAGCTCAAGATGACGAATTTATGATTTGCATGGCAAGTGTAGTCACCATATTGATTTTCAAAGCAACTGTCATCTCTTTAAAGCATATGATCAGGGATATTAGTCAATGACATACTGAATGAAGAAAAGTTGTCTAGAAAAGGGGCAAAAATAATTAACTTATTGTTTTTATTATAGTCTGACATTTCTAATTCCGAAATAATTTTGTCCCTTCAGTAAAATAGTCGTACAAAATTCCGTACGACTTAGAGTTCGGTCGTACCTCGTACAATTAGTCAAAATAGTCGTAAGCGTACGGCTATAGTCGTAAGCGTACGGCTGTAGTCGTACGTACGGCAACCCTGTCCTATTCTCCAACCAGGAGATTAACCGTGAAAGGAATGTGCTTACTATTGCGTCATCTATTGGAGCGAAGTAAATAGATAATATTACCGTTATAACGTCAGTTTAAAAACCATGCGTTCTCCTGCATATGTTATTTCCTGTATGCAGGGATTAAAACACCAGTGGTGCTATTCATAGATATTTCGCTAGCCCGCGTTACGAGCGTGCTAAACTAACCCCGGCTATCGACTGGTTACTTGTACGAGATTCATATCATATCATACCGCTAACACTGGTTTATCAATACGAAAAACAGTTCATCCACCGGAAGCCCGCCTATGAATACGGCCCTAGGAGATTAACCGTCATCTAATTTTGTAACTAGGGTAGTATAAGTATGTATCATTTTTATCGTTTGTGCTTTGAGATTTAGCCAATGGAGATGTGTGTACCCACGTGTGTGACCTTACGATATCTTATGACATCAACATTCATTCACAGCATTAACCCGCTGCGTCTCATTCCTTTGAGGCTTTCTCCTGGTTGGAGTACAGTACCATCATTTTTCTACATTTTCAGCTACTCTACAAAATTACAGAAACGCTCTACACCTACTCTATAGCCGTACATTCCTCTAGTTTATTACTCCACTGATACTTGTATGTAAAAATGGATAATGATAAACATAATAATTCCATGGGGGAATTGATAAGGCTGTGAATTAATAAGTATTTTGGCTTTTCCTCTTTCCTTTATATTATCTTATATTCTTCCTATTCTTTTACGAGTATTTTTCTTTCCCTTCTAGTTTGTTCCCTTGTTTTAATTTCTCACTTTTCCCATCTTTTACTTGCTCTTTTCCTCATTCTATTTCTCCTTCTTTTCCTTCTTCTATTCGTTTTTCTTTTCCTACTACTTGACCCTTTCCATCTCTTTCTACTTACACTTCTACTTGCTCGTCTTTCCATTCCTCTGCTTGCTCTTCTTTTCCTTCTCCTTGCTCCTTTTTCCTTCTTCTACTTGCTTTACTTTCCCTTCTTCTACCTGCCCATCTTTTCCTCCTTCGCTTTGCTTTTCTTTTCCTTCTTCTCTTTGCCCTTCTTTTCCTTCTTCCATTGGAATTAAGAAAAGAAGAAGCAAAGAAGAAAAAGAAAAGAAGGAAAATGATCAAAGAACAAGGAAGGAAGAAAACGAAAGAAAGGAGAAAAAGAAAATTTGGTAAGTAGAATATAGAAAGAAGAAAGGAATATAAAGAAGAAAGAAAGAAATGAAAAGGAAGAAAGAAATAAAGAAGAAGGAATAATATAGAAAAAGAGAGGAAGAACAGAAGGAAAATAATCAAAGAACAAGGAAGAAAACGGAAAAAAAGGAAAAAAAAGAAAATTTGATAAGTAGGCTATAGAAGGAAGAAAGGAATATAAAGAAGAAAGGAAGAAATGAAAAGGAAGAAAGAAATGAAGAAGAAGGAATAATGTAGAAAAAGAGAGGAAGAAAAGAAGGAAAATAATCAAAGAACAAGGAAGAAAACGGAAGAAAGGATAAAAAGAAAATTTGATAAGTAGAATATAGAAAGAAGAAAGGAATAGCCTATAAAGAAGAAAGGAAGAAAGAAATGAAGAAGAAGGAATAATGTAGAAAAAGAGAGGAAGAAAAGAAGGAAAATGATCAAAGAACAAGGAAGAAAACTGAAGAAAGGAGAAAAAGAAAGTTCGATAAGTAAAATATAGAAAGAAGAAAGGAATATAAAGAAAAAAGGAAGAAATGGAAAGGAAGAAAGAAATGAAGAAGGAATAATGTAGAAAAAGAGAGGAAGAAGGAAGAAAATCTAAGAAGGAAAGAAAAAGAAGTAAAGAAAACAGAAAGAAGAAAGACTGAAGGAAAGATAGGAAGAAGGAAAACACTAAGAAAGAGAGGGAAGAAAAGGAGCAAGAGAAAGAGAAAGGGAGAAAGAAAAGAAGAGCAAAGAATAAAGAGGAATGCATAAGGAAGGGTATGGAAGGAAGAAAGAAAGAAAGAAGGGAAAATTAAAGGAAGGAAGAAGGGAAAGAAGAAATAGGAAGAAAGGAAGGAAAATTAAGAAAGAAGTGGAAAATAAGGGAAGAAGGAAAGAATACTTGGAGTGTACACTACTAACTTGTTAAATGACATTAGCTGCTGCTAGGAAGTCAAAAGGAGAATAGCAATGCCAATGGAACTTTTAATAGAAAAAGGAACATCTTGTGCGGGCCTCTGGAAAAAGAATTAAGAAAAAGACTAGTGAAATGTTTTGTGTGGAGTGTAGCATTCATTGTATGGAAGAGAAACATGGACATCACGACGAATTGAACAGAAACGATTGGAAAGATTTGAAATTTGGATATGGAGAAGAATATGTGAAATTGACAGACTGTGCTAGAAAGAGTGGGTGAAGAAAGAATAATGCTGAAACTAATCAGAAGGAGAAAAAGGAATTGGCTGAGTCACTGACTGAGAAGAAACTGTCTATTGAAGGATGCACTGGAAGAAATGGCGAACGGGAAAAGAGTTCATGACACAAGAAGATAACAGATGATAGACAATATTAAAATGCAGGGATCGTATGTGGAGACTTAGAGGAAGGTGAAATATAGGGGAAATTGGAAATGCTGCCTTTGTAGTGGAAGACCTGTATTTGGGCAGAAAACTGTGAATGAATAATGGAAGGAGGAAAAAGGGAGAGAGGAATAATGACACTTTCTTTCGTGTTGATGTTTTCTTCAAGCTGCTGATATTTATGTATGGCTTACGATCCCCAATAGGTATACAATTACACGTCATATTAATAACTACGGTTAATTAAAAGTGTTTTATCGGGACATGTAGAA
The DNA here is from genome assembly GCF_040183065.1 of Periplaneta americana. Classification (NCBI taxonomy): domain Eukaryota; kingdom Metazoa; phylum Arthropoda; class Insecta; order Blattodea; family Blattidae; genus Periplaneta; species Periplaneta americana. Next base: position 158,234,603 of record NC_091118.1, on the reverse strand, counting down.
GAATATTGTGCTTTAAGACGATGTGTGCCGCGACATGATAAGGAGGAAGTGTTCGGTGTTATGACTGCGCGCCCTGACCTTTGTGACCCAGCCCGCCAGTAGTGATGAGTAACTGGCTCTTAGTCTTTCTATCTACTTTTTGCAAGGGCCAAAATCTTTGAATCAAGCATTTTTTGTGTAAATGGAGGTAACTGTGGACAGTGGTTGTTTTAACGAAAAATTCGCTGTTGGTGGCTGAAGTGTGCCTCTCCTTTAATCTTCTTTTTCTTTATTATATCCAGTTTCTTCTCTTTTCGTTGCTTACTTCTGCACCTAAAGATGATTCCATAACTAATACAACAATTCACCTGCTGAAACGTTTTTCTCAGAGATGGCTTTTGCCGCGTACATAAGAAGCAGTACTGGCAGTCTACTACAGTTTAGTTATGTGTGGATAAATGTTTCAAGATGATATGAATGGGATATTAATGCTACTATACTCCAACCACGAGAAAGTCTCCAGGGAATGAAACGAAGCGGGGTGATGCTGTGAATGAATGTTGATGTCATAAGATGTCATAAGGTCACACACGTGGGTACTCGTATCTCTCTTTTCTATCTCTCAAAGCACAAACCACAATACTGATATACACATTTTTATACTACCTTAGTTACAAAATTAGATCACTGTTAATCTCCTGGTCTCTTAATCCCTCCATACAGGAAATAACATATGCAGAAGAGCGCATGATTTTTAAACTAACGTTATAACGGTAATATTATCTATCTACTTCGCTCCAATAGATGACGCAATAGTAAGCACACTCCTTTCACGGTTTATCTCCTGGTTGGAGAACAGTACCATCGTCCCATAACTATGACGATTATGTTTTTTTTTTTTTTTTTTTTTTTTTTTTCACTAGCAACTGTCGGAATTTAGTAGCATTCAAAAGCAAGCTTATTAAGCATTTTCTTACTGCGTAGAGTAGGTTTAATTTGTCCTTAATCAATAAAAGAAATGCTTCTCTCTTCTTAACTTCTACAATAAACTGTCTAGCTTTTATTAATCAGTTAATCTTTTAGTACTTTGATTTTTATTGTATCTGTAAATTTAATATTAATTGTAATAATTCTAATTGTAATTGTATTCTTAATATTGTAGTTTTAATCCACTGGTAGAGGGGAAGAGAAGGTCTGATGGCCTTATCTCTACCAGGTTAAATAAATAAATAAATAAATAAATAAATAAATAAATAAATAAATAATTCAGTAAATGGCCAATACAAAACGCTTAATATCTCAAATTTACATTTTTGGACTATGTTTTTTTAACTTCAATTTCTCTTTCTCCGACACGTTCCCCGATAATAGCCAGAACATCAATCAGAGGTAACAAATACGAAATAATTCGTCCAGTATAAGGCCAAACAGCAGTATGCAAACGGATGGCGTGTGTAAAGACACTTATTTTTGGGGATTCGTAGACCCTACCAATGACCTTTCTGCGGCATCGTTACGTACATTAATGAATTCTGTTTCTGAATAATTACTCTTACACTACATAAGTGTTTAAATAAATCTTCTTTCGACAGGAAGTTTTATGTTACAGTTAGTTTGGGATGGAGTGAAATTACGACACGTTTTCTTCGGCCAAAACTTGTTCCATAAATAGAGATGTGTTTTAACTGTGAACAGAGTGAAAATAACGGTAGTTGCACGATCAGCAGAATTTTAAGAGCAATAAATCATAAAGTATCCACGTTACGCCTGCGTAAAGAATTGGTCCTAGGTTAACTGACTTGACAAAATAAATTGGTAACTCTCGTATTACATAGACCTTCCCTTCGTCTGGCCTGTGTTTTTGCTCATATATCATAACTCACTGCGACTTCAATTAACTACGGTTTACACATACCCACATAAAATGATCGTAAAAAAAAGTATTCTCTGGCCACCAGTTGATGGACTGTGTTACAGTATGCATTTTGCACGTGTAGGAATATGTTTGCAATTCGTGGAATGACGCAAGTGGCGAGCTTCGTCAGAAGTAACAGGAAAAGGTTGAGTGTTATATTGCTTGCTTTGTAAATAAAATAATTGTTCCTTGTCTGGCGTCAGTAAAGACATTTGTGTTTCATAATTACACTTTTCTCCATATGATGAAAGACTTTGGTACCTAAGCAGGATTTCTACTTTATCTCCCTTAGGCCCGATTGTATAAACCATTTAATCTTAGATCAGAGGTTAAATTGATCCTTGTTTCAGCTGAACTTGGAATTTTGTGTTGTATAAAGTCTAATCTGAGATTAATTTGTCTCAATCTAAAGTCAACTTTGACTGAAGAAATTTCTCCGATTAAGTTAGATGATCCAAGTTCAGTTATTTCTTTTCTGTTTGAAATATACGAGTGACAGATTGTGCAAATAAAATATCCATTATTATTAATATTAATAGATATGTTAGGAACATTTATATATATATATATATATATATATATATATATATATATATTTCTTTCAATTTCTTGCCTTAATACACAAACATTCTTATATTTTATAAGGCTCTATCGTGTTCAGCAGTATCAAATAACATAACCTATCATTATATTATGTTTATAACAACCATTAATTATTAATGGATATGACAGGTACATTCATAAATGTTCAATTAACTGTATTACTAAACGAAAATTGTCGTTTTATAAAGCTTTATTATGTTTAGCAGTATCAAACACCATAACATAATAACAACTTGGAGAACAGTCAACCTTCTTCTTATTGTCCGCCATTATTTACATTGCAAAAAAAACCAGTGTCTCCAATAGAGTGTAATACGGAAAGTCGCGAAAAAGTAGTTGTAAAGTCGCTAGATTTCTCATTATCAACAAAGAAAGATTAAATTTTGTCACTATGGGGTGCTAAAAAGGTCACTAAATCCCTATTTAAGCAATATAAAAGTTAAAAGAAATTGTTGTTGAAAAAGAGTTAAAATCGCTAGATTGGCAACACTGAACAAACCTGTATAACATCAACGAGTTAGAAAGAGAAAGATATAGAGTGGTCATTGCGCCGCCATGTTTGAAGAAAATTGAACGACCATCGGTAATGAACTTATGCGCCCAAAACAAAGTGGGCGTGGTGATAACTGACATTACAGTCGTCAGCTGTCTTAATTTCGTTTGCATAAATCAGTTAAACTGAAGTGGAAAAACCTAGTATTTCGTCAAATACGTGCTAGGAACTTAATCTAAACTTATGTACGCTAAATTTAAAACACTTGAGCTATTCCTAGAAGGAATGCTTAACCTAAGCAAAATTGTCATGTAGTATGACAAGAAATCCTACCAAATATACTGAAGAAAATGTTAATATTCCTAGGTTCTTTTAAATGCGACCTGCAAGATTGCCTATAAAATGAACGAGTATGATTCGGATGATTTTATTAAATTGTTTTCCCAGTCTCTATACGTTGCAAAATTATTTACTATATCATAAGATATAGAATGAAAGTAGGCCCTATCTGTAGTAAACAACCTTTACCTCCAAGCTTGTAACGTAGGTGAAACATGACAAAACACGCTTTCAGTTTTTTTGTTACAGTAAAGTATAATTATTATCGAAATGTGAACGTGAGGCCAACAACCGGCTGGTCTGTCTGAGCCTTTCAAGGGCTGTGGCACCACAGATAATTATTAGTGTATAATTGAGCACCCACGTACAATAATGGGGTAAGTAGTTACGACATATATTCATACTTACCCCATTATTGCACGTGTTTGCTCAATTATGTTCTTTCATGTCCTTCCAGTCAAAATACTAACAACAATACGACCTACCCCAGAGTTTTGCGTTATTTTGGATGCGAGTGTCGAAATACAATTTTAATATTTGATTGCTATTACTAGGTTTGAAACGGAATTGTAGCGGTTTTATCCGTATTTAGTTTAACTTTATTACTAGTGAACCATTTATTTGATTAATCGTTTGTCTTCGAAATAGGCCTACTTCTTATAAGCTACAGCTCATCGTCTTCTTGTATAAGCAGTAAGGACAGAAGGAGCAGAAATAAAGGATGCCTGTGTCGAAATACAGTTTGAATATTGTATTGCTATTTGTTTTTCACTGGGTCTGAAACGGAATTGTATTGGTTTTATCCGTATTTAGTTTAAGTACATTACCAGTGAACCATTTATTTTGTTTATGCCGGGCGTTGTTACACATTTATACATGAAAAAAAAATGCTGCTAATTAACAAAACTATGGACATAACTTCATAAAATTTACATGAAATATGATATATCAGTTGACATTGCAGTTATATGCAGCACACACAACAGGCATGTTTTTTTTTCTTCGTTTTTTTGTAGTTCTTACCTCCGTTATACAACATTGTAAGCAGACGAATTTTTACAAAGGTGGGCGCTTAGCTCAGATCTGCCGTGTTTCGCGGTGGCACCGCAAAGAGCGCTGTACAGGACAACATGGCCACTCTATAGTCTTCTCTTTCTAACTCGTTGTATAACATGGTCCGCGCATCACGTATTTCACCTGTTTATGCGATGTTGCCAAATCCTTTTCACGTGAACTTAGATTGCATTTGAACCAAGGTAATTTGATCGCAGAAAAGTTTTATACAATAGAAGAAGTGTCTGAACTCGGTTTACTTTTCGATCTTCGATCAAAGTTGATCTTTAGTCAGGGAGTTTTATACAATTGGGCCTTAATCTTCTTCAGGACAAAATGAAATGAAGTGATGGACTTGGGACTTTTAATTTAATCGATTTACGTACCCAATTCATAGGATTAACCAGACAAAACACAGGGAAGTAGGTCATTTATTTGCATTAATTGACTAGTGTAATCCCCGTCAAACCCTCTTAATCCCAACAGCAGTCCCCAAGGTATAGTAATTATACCTGGCTGTATATAGTTCAGGACTCCGGAACAGGATGTGTGGGAGACGGAGTGAAATAGGAGGGAGGAGACTGGAATACCCAAAAGTCTTTTTGTAAACATAATGACCTTGAAAATCTAAAGTCTCATAAAAGTAAACTTGTTGAAGCCAACATTTAGAGAAAATTTAACAAATTAAAAATTTGAACAACTTGCACAAATTATTAAGCCCTATAGTTGAGTACGGAACTAAAAATATGTTTATTATCAGCGCTCTTTATTAAAGAGCAAATATTATAAAAAAAATGATAATTTTTATTTTTTAGCAATAGACAGGATTTGGAATTGAACGGGTTACATCAGCTTCTTGTCTATGCGGATGACGTGAATATGTTAGGAGAAAATTCACAAACGATTAGGGAAAACATGGAATTTTACTTGAAGCAAGTAGAGCGATAGGTTTGGAAGTAAATCCCGAAAAGACAAAATATTTGATTATGTCTCGTGACCAGAATATTGTACGAAATGTAAATATAAAAATTGAAGATTTATCCTTTGAAGAGGTGGAAAAATTCAGATATCTTGGAGCAACAGTAATAAATATAAATGACACTCGTAAGAAAATTAAACTCAGAATAAATATGGAAAATTCCTGTTATTATTCCGTTGAGGAGCTTTTGTCATCTAGTCTGCTGTCAAAAAACCTGGAAGTTAGAATTTATAAAACAGTTATATTACCGGTTGTTCTGTAACATAGTGAAACTTGGATTCTCACTTTGAGAGAGGAACAGAGATTAAGGGTGTTTGAGAATAAGGTTCTTAGGAAAATATTTGGGGCTAAGAGGGATGAAGTTACAGGAGAACGGAGAAAGTTACACAACGCAGAACTGCACGCTTTGTATTCTTCACATGACATAATTAGGAAGATTAAATCCAGACGTTTGAGATGGGCAGAGCATGTAGCACGTATGGGCGAAACCAGAAATGCATATAGTGTTAGTTTGGAGACCGGAGGGAAAAAGACGTTTGGGGAGGCCGAGACGTAGATGGGAGTATATTATTAAAATGGATTTGAGGGAGGTGGGATATGATGATAGAGACTGGATTAATGTTGCACAGGGTAGGGACCGGTGGCGGACTTATGTGAGGGCGGCAATGAACCTGCGGGTTTCTTAAACGCCATTTGTAAGTATTTACAGTACATCTCTCTCCTTCAAGTGAACTTGAAGATTACTAACAGCAAAAAAAAAAAAAAAAAAAAAATTCTTAGACACAACAGTGACTAATGTTTCGAAACAATACCCAGTCATATTTTCAGTGTTATGTAGGATGGAGGACAAGCAAAAAGGTAAGAATGGACAAACTTTGCGTAGGCAGAAGCCCCCAATCTGCCTCCGTCCCCGACTTGGTGTATACAACAAAGCGTGAAACCGATATCCTTAAAGAATCATTTTACTGCGTAATAAGAAGTGTGAACTATATACAGACTCGATTCTCGGTAGGCTACTTGTACGTATGATAAACAAGGTGTAACTTCATATCCCAAGAGTAACCTTTTGATCCTTGCAAATTATTCCTGGTATACGACGTCATTAGAAACTGTTGAGAAATTAATACACTCAGATATGACGAGCACAACATTCATGCCGGTATAATAACAAGAAGAATAATCACTAAAAAAAATATGTGGATATACTAGATCTTGCCCACACTCGCAAATGGCATGTTTGCTAAGGCGGTAGATTCTGAAAAAGGTTTACCGCCTCATTAAAACTGCAAACCGAAATAATGTTCCTCTGCTACTCGTATTTCCCTGTTCCTAAATTCTTCCGCGTTTCTGCGTCATCTTACTTCTGATTCATCCTCTTCTCTTTTCCCCATTCTGCTCCATTTATCTATTACCACTTCGATTTCAATCACTCCTTTTGTTTATTTCAGCGTCTATTACTATTTCTTTTGTTAGCTTTCTTTAGTGCTAATCTTCTTCATATTTAGCTATCGTATCTACAGGGTGTTACAAACTTTCACGGATGATGGCGAAGGGCACATGTATCAATTTGAGATAAGAAACCCTGGTTCGGAAATGACCGAGTCGAAAGTTACAAGCAAAAATAGTTATGTGGAAATGAAATAATTTTATTCCTCTGTACACCTTATTTATGTATATTTATCTGTACATCTTACACATACTGTATTCATCTGACGTTGTTTACGTTGTCTACTTACAGTATTCCATTCAGTGCTCTGTCTGAGGGATGGGGACAGGAAACTACACTAAAGTAATGCAGATAGCGTAATGTGTAACGGACATATTCGGTCCTGATATGCACGTCTGTAGACACCAGTGTATGTGTACAAGTTGCAGTGTCCAGTCGATCAGTCCTAGGGAAATGGTGGAGTACACGAGAGCGGAATAAGCAGACCTGATTTTCGAATACGGATGAGCCAATGGGACCAGTAGACGAACTCACAGATTGTATCGGGAACAAGTACCCACGTAGGAGACATCCGGCCCATATCATTTTTCCACAACTGTTCCAAAAGTTAAGGGAAGGAGGGCACGGTGCCAAATTACAATTCCATTTCCACACAACTATTTTTGCTTATAACTTTCGACTCAGTCATTTCCGGACCATGGTTCCTTATCTCAAATTGATACATGTGCCCTTCGCCATCATCCCTGACAATTTGTAATACCACCGCGGAAATACCCTGTATATTCCTTTTTCCATTTATAATCTGCGCTGTTCCAAATTCTTTCATCTTCTTTTACAGCCTGTTTTCTCTTATTCTTCTTTCCTTCCTTGCTTTATACCACTGCTTCTGTTACTACTACTACTACTACCACCACCACCACCACCACCACCACCACCACCACCACCACCACCACCACCACCACCACCACCACCAACAACAACAACAACAAAGAGTCAAACCTCTTTTTGATGTAGAGTCGCTTAAAAATACATCATGGCTCCAAAAATAGTGACATTATTAAAAATGCATATAGGCTATGCAATAGACACCTATACAAAGTCCTCCGAGTTAGCTTTGTGGTAGCGCGTCTGCCTCCAGACTAGCCGGTCCGGGTTCGATTCCCAGCGTAGTCAGAGATTTTCGTGTAAAATTTCTGCCGTCGGACGGGGACGTTAAGCCTGGCGGCCCCCTTGGTGCTATTCGACAGGAGTAGGCTACATGCCGGTACCGGGTTTTCCCTTCTCCCTTCCTTATCATCATCCTCACTCATTCCCTACATTACCTTATACGAACATATACACATACATTTACCTTAGTACACGATATAACTCTTCACAGATACACATCATGCACAACGTACCACGTCGAAATGGTGTGCGACTTGAAAATGGGTCACAGTCCTGTCATCTATCCGAATATGCGGAATCCGATTAATGCAACTGGGTAGGCATTGGATACACCACAAAAAAAAATATATATGTATGTGTGTGTGTGTGTGTGTGTGTGTGTGTGTGGTGTTAGGGTATGTGTGCAAATATTTGATGTCTGTTTAAGAAAACTGTATGTAAGACAACGCTCTGTATGTCGTGTATTTCACGGTGTGATGTTTTATGAGTGAAAATATTTATTTTCTTATGTAATAAAAAACTGAAAAAATATATATAAATTTTAAAAATATTTTGTTACAATATTAAAGAATTTAAGTTATAAAGTTATATATATATTCTGAAAGTTAGAATTTATAAAACAGTTATATTACCGGTTCTTCTGTATGGTTGTGAAACTTGGACTCTCACTCTGAGAGAGGAACATAGGTTCAGGGTGTTTGAGAATAAGGTGCTAAGGAAAATATTTGGGGCTAAGAGGGATGAAGTTACAGGAGAATGGAGAAAGTTGCACAACACAGAACTGCACGCATTGCATTCTTCACCTGACATAATTAGGAACATTAAATCCAGACGTTTGAGATGGGCAGGGCATGTAGCACGTATGGGCGAATCCAGAAATGCATATAGAGTGTTAGTTGGGAGACCGGAGGGAAAAAGACCTTTAGGGAGGCCGAGACGTAGATGGGAGGATAATATTAAAATGGATTTGAGGGAGATGGGGTATGATGATAGAGACTGGATTAATCTTGCACAGGATAGGGACCGCTGGCGGGCTTATGTGAGGGCGGCAATGAACCTTCGGGTTCCTTAAAAGCCATTTGTAAGTAAGTATTAAATAATTTAAGTATACGTATTATAATAAAATCACTCCCCAGTCATGTTGAGACAGTTCAAATAGCTCGCTTGAATTAAAAAATTAGAACTAAAAAATGACAATTTATGTATTTATAACTAAATTATTTAAAATATGTATTTACATAAAATATTACAAAAATGTATTTTTATGTAAAATTAAATTTCTTACACAAATTACCATGTTCTGGTTCGGAATTTTCGTCTTAGTTACAGTCTTTTACTTATAAGCAAATAAATTATATAACAATCCGTTTCCTAGTGATTACGTTTGGATACACGTTAAATTATCTGATTATCTGTTACACCACAAAGACCTTCATGGTAAGCCTGAACGAAAGACAACCTCCATCAGCTTGAATCTCCGTGTAACTATCCAGACGTTCGTAGAGAAAATAAATCGCCTGGATCTATATTAAGTAACCTAAAATCATGGCATTTTTTCATGTCGTTTAATGATAAATTATTTGCATAATGTGGTACAGTATGCCATACGCGATTACCTCTAAAAATATTTGCACGCATATCCCTAACACCCATTATGCAATAAATATAAGACATTTTATGTAAACATAATTTCCTCTCTTGTCTCCCAGTGGCGATCACTTGAAGTGATTGATTATAAGACAGGACAGTGATTTAGTTGTAACTTTATTTACAAAACAACAATGTAATTTTATTATCTCAACAATAGGATTTGCTCTCCACACAGTAACACAGTATTCGTTATTGCACTACACAGACGACAATGACAATTTACTTGGATTATTGAGAACAACAATGAACTGTTAATTTTAACTAATGTACATAAAGCACTATTTACAAATCAGAACTGTCAGTTCTCAGTTCATTTGCCTTGGCTAGTAAGCTCTTCTAGCTCAGTCACTCGAGTTCACAGTATCTCGAACCCCAGACCTTCAGAGACAGTCCACTGAACTTCGAACTCAGGTCCCCCAACTGCGGTCCACTGCACTCGAACTCAGGACTTCCGGCTCCACAGTTACGGACACAACTCAAGTCGAACTGCTACACAAGACTGGCTGGCTTGCTCTCCACTGACTTTAACAACACTGCTTTAATGACTGACTGACTGACGTTCACTTGCGTCTTCTCTTTTATAACCAAACCATAGTTTCTGGAGAATTCGCGATCTCGAATAATCTCGATATCTCCCGTCTCTGCCGCGGTCGCTCCCTCTCCTCTCTACGCCACAACACATGCTCCAGGAAGCAGATGCGCGCGCAACCCGCCCAAAACACGGCCGACTTAGCCCTTCCTCCGTCGGTCGTGAGATAGAATCTCACGCGGCCGTCACAATATTGTTTTATTGAAATAGCATTCTGGATAGGCTATTCAGATTCTTGAACTTGAACGAATAACATACATAAGTGCAACTACTGAAGGAGACTTCTTTAATTGACAATTGAATAATTTGCTTACCTTTTTTTAGTAATTGCTCTGCTTCTTCATTTCCTACGTAGTGATGGAGGAAATAAATTAAATACCGGTATATAGATATTCCAATATATTGCAAACATAATTTCGATAAACGATATATAGATATATCGAACGATTATCGATATATCGCTATTTCTTAAGCAAATTGCATTTTCAAGCGTACATTTACTGTATTACAATAAAATTAATTAAATCTTAATATTCCTTTTTACCATTGAAGTTAACATCGTAATTCATAACAGTTAAAAGCATAAATGTAAAATTGTAACAATAAACAATACATTTTCAATACCATATGATGTAGGTCCTAACCTAAATCAAAATTATGGTCGAGGCAATAGAGCTTAAATGATATAGTGGGAAAGAGTTAAGTGAACTCTACAGGGTTGAGTATTTGATATTGGAACACGATTCAATTATTCTAATGTTATATAGGATTCAATCCAGGACACAGATATAACACTCTTTCCTACCTAACAACGTAATCATTTTTAAATGTAAGTAAACAGAACTTGTAATTATTTTTAAATGTAAGTAAACCGTACTTAGAATATTACAAGTTTTAACAAACTTCACAGTTGATTTCATACAATCCTTCTATAGGTTGGTCCCAACCCTCAAACATTAAAAAGTACATTAATATTTCCGTTTATAGTGAACCCTCGCTTCGGTTATAGTGAACCTTGTATCCTGACAAATTCTTATTTGAAGTCGGACCTTCTTGTATAAAATTGAAAGAATGTGTTGAGAACAACATTTTAAGTTTCTTACTCCTTTAGTCAAAAGACAAAGGTAGGATTAGTGATTCCTAGACAATGTGCTGTACTGCAAATCCAGGCAACGCGTGACGTCCTTGCCTCACTCCACCATCGAAGGGTTGACATTCTGTTCTCAGATACTGTACTGTTATTTCTAATCTTCCACCGTCAAGGGGTTGCCTTTTGTTCTCAGGATCATTTACATTATGATGGATAGCATCGAAACAACAGAATATGAAATTGCCTTCTTTTATTAAAAGGGGACGGACATTATGTACAGAGCATAAATGAAGGTAAGATTTCGATGGCTTTCAAATTCCATCAATCCCCTCCCAGTTTCCATTAAGTGACCAAGGAAATTCCAAGGCTGAGTACGTAGTAGTCACACCGTAAGAGCGTTTGTCATTTCTACCTGATCGTCTGTTTCTAGTGTTCCAACAGTGAATGTACTGTATAAAAATGTCGACGCGTAAAGTGTTTTCTTTGGAAGATAAGGCGAATATTATGTGACATTGAACGTGGTCTTTCGCAAGCGGACGTGGGTCGACACCATAGTTTAAGTAAATCAACTGTGAGTAACAGTATACAGTGTAATCCATTCCACAAAAATGAAATATTTTATTTTCTTGTTCACAATTTTATTAATTCCTGTCATTTAAGGTTATGGAAGAGACACTTCGGATAGTGAACTTCGGATATAGTGAACGAAATATGCAAGTCCACAGAGGTTCACTATATCCGGAGTTGACTGTATTTACATATCAGTCTATGTAAAATTTATTCTGATTTTACTGAATTGATGCAATACATTAGAAGACATCTATTTCTGTTACCAGTTTTCAGAAACAAAGGTAAAATGTAGAAATTCAAAGTGGAAGACTTCACAGTACTAGGCCCCAAATGACACGAGCTGAGCCCCAGTTTGAGGGGTAAGGAAATCTCTGATACATTGCTAAGTACTATTGTTTGTATCACAACTGTCGTGATCATCTTTGACGTCAACAGCTACGATATCAATCAAAGCTGAGGGGATCACTGCGGACAGCGGAGGTTTGAGGGCTGAGATTTGCGATATCTTCTTCCCCTACATGATAGCACCAAGTCGTGAAATTGCACACCCTCTTACTCCACACCAACAATTCTTATGTTACCGTAAGTCCAAAAGATGACCCGGTTCAATATTATTTCCATCATCACACCCTCATTCTGTCTTAACTAGAGTTTATTCTAGATTCACATACCATGAGGATCTTCACCACTCCCGTTACTACCACCATCAGCATAATAAAATTATTACATAGCAATTATATAATCGCAATCACACTCTTCATTCATTCTTCCCAAGGGCAGTTCTTTCACTTCAAACCCAGCATTCTCCAATCTGTTCTACTTTCTACATTCCTCTTAGTCTCCGCATACGATCCACCTATCTTAATGTTGTCTACCATCTGTTATCTTCTTCTGCCACGAACTTTTCTTCCGTTCATCATGTCTTCCAGTGCATCCTTCAGTAGGCAGTTTCTTCTTAGTCAGTGACCCAGTCAATTTCTTTGTCTCTTCCCGATCAGTTTCAGCATCATTCTTTCTTCACTCACTCCTTCTAGTGCAGCTTCTTTTCCTATTCTGCATGTCCATTTCACACGCTCCGTCCTTGTCCATATCCACACTTCAAATGCTCCTAACAGTTTCTCTTTTTTCGTCATAATGTCCATATTTTTTTCCTCCATACTATGTCACACTCCACATAAAGCATTTCACTAGTCTCTTCTTTAGTTCTTCAGAGGTCCGCAGAAGATGCTCCTTCTTCTATTAAAAGTTCCATTTGCCATTGCTATCCTTCTTTTGACTTCCTGGCAGCAGCTCATGTTATAGTACACCCCGAGTATTGTTCCACTGCCTCATTTCGAATTCTCAAGTTTAACTTCTTGAGTTTTCTTCCAACGATCATTGTCTTCGTCTTGTTTGTAGCCTGTTTATTTTCATCCCATACTTCATTTTTATTACAACACCATTGTCTTTATAATTCTCATTATACTATCCTCGTGCTATGGTTTCGTAATTATAATAGAATAGTTATTACGTCACTTCCATTAGAGCATCGTCGTCATTACGTCGTCTTCATTACAGCGCCATCGTCGATTTTCAGTTGGTTGTTTAACGACGCTGTATCAACTACGTTATTTAGAGTTAATGGTATTGGTGATAGCGAAATGGTATTTGGCCGTTTTCGTTACAGCACCATCATAGTCTTCTTTACAGCATCATCGTCGTCATTACAGCACCACCGTCGTCATTACAGCACCATCGTCGTCATTACGTCGTTTTCATCACAAACCCATCATAGTCTTCATTACAGAACCGTCGTCGTCGTTATATCTTCTTCATTGCAGGACCATCGTCGTCATTACTTAATTTTCATCACAAAACCATCATAGTCTTCATTACAGAACCATCGTCGTCATTACGTCGTTTTCATCACAAAACCATCATAGTCTCCATTACAGAACCATCGTCGTCGTTATATCTTCTTCATTGCAGGACCATCGTCGTCATTACTTAATTTTCACCACAAAACCTTCATAGTCTTCATTACAGCACCATCCTAATCGTTATGTCATCTTCATTGCAGGACTATCGTCGTCATTAGGTAGTTTTCATCACAAAACCATCATAGTCTTCATTACAGCACCATCGTCTTCATTAAGTAGACTTCATTGCAGGACCATCGTCGTCATTACGTCGTTTTCATCACAAAGCTATCATAGTATTCATTACAGCACCATCCTAATCGTTATGTCATCTTCATTGCAGGACTATCGTCGTCATTAGGTAGTTTTTATCACAAAACCATCATAGTCTTCATTACAGAACCGTCGTCGTCATTACGTCGTCTTCATTGCAGGACCATCTTTACCATTGGGTAATTTTCATCACAAAACCATCATAGTCTTCATTACAGCATCATCGTCATCATTAAGTCTTCTTAATTTGAGAACCATTGTTATCATTACGTTGTCTTCATTACAGGACCATCCCATAATTACGTCGTTTTCATTACAGCACAATCGTCATTATTATGTCGTTTTCATTACAACATCATCGTCGTCATTACGTCTTTTAATTACAGGGGCATCGTAATCATTACATCGTTTTCATTACATCATCATCGTCGTCTTCATTACAATACTATTATGTCAGTTTCATTTCTTTACCACTGTCATCATCATGTTACCATTATGTCATGTTCATTACAAGACTACTTTTAAGCCTGTATCACCTTCATTTCTCTAACATTTCCATCGCCATTTCCATCATTATGTCTTGTTTATTACAACACTATCATCGTTTAATCTTCAATTCTCTACCATCGTCATTATTATGACATATAGGCCTACTTGGTAATATGAGCTGCTGCTAGGAAGTCAAAAAGAGGGTAGCAATGAAAAAGGAAGCTTTTAATAGAAAAAGGAGAATCTTCTACGGATATTGAAGAAAGAACTAAGAAAGAGACTAGTGAAGTGCTTTGCATGGAGTGTGGCAAAATGAAAAGAAATGACTGGAATCATTTGAAATGTGGATGTGGAGATGAATGGAGTGTGTGAAGTGGACAGACAGAATAAGAAATGAAGCACTGAACCAGAGACGACTTCGTGGCAGAAATAATATCAGATGATGAACGACATTAAGGTATATGGATCATATTCGGACACAAAGAGGAAGGCAGAAAATAGGAAAGATTGAAGAATGCTGTGTTTGCAGTGAAAGACCAGCCCTAATAAAGAAAACTATGAATGAATGAATGTCATATTGTCATCTTCATTTTTATACTATTGTCATCATTATGCCATATTCATTACAATACTATCTATATGGCATCTGCATTTGTTTATCATCGTCATGATTTTGTGTTCTAATTGATTACATACTGTCGTCTTACACCTTGGAAATATTCTTGAAGCTGTATATTAAAATGTTTCATGTTTCGCCACCAACATTTTGCACAAACGATAGGCCTAGGTATTTTCTCTCTTTCTTCCTAAGAAGCTTTCCATACGATCAATAGTTTATAGAACTCCATATTGTTTTAGGCTTTTCAACCTGAAATATACTGCACACAACTGGACTCTCATTTTATTATTGCGTAGGCTATATCAAACCTGGATAAATAATATAGGTTGAGCAGTTGAGCACAGTGTGAATGTCGATGAAATAAATACGTATACATAGTCTATCTGTTACCGCTTTATTCCTTGATTGTCGATATGTGTACAACTGCTGTCGTTATGTCGTCTTAGTAACTGATATACAATCCGCACTTCGAAATTAAATGATAACTTATTTACTTACTTACAATTAACGGCTTTTAGAGAACCCGGAGGTTCATTGCCGCCTTCACATAAGCCCGCCTTCGGTCCTATCCTGAGCAAGATTAATCCAATCCCTACCATCATATCCCACCTCCCTCAAATCCATTTTAATATTTCCTCCCATCTATGTCTCGGTCTCCCTAAAGGTCTTTTTCCCCTCAGGTCTCCCAACTAACAATCGTATACGCATTTCTGGATTCATCCTTTCGTGCTAGATGCCCTGCTCACCTCAAACGTCTGGATTTAATAGCCTATTCCTAATTATGTTAGCTGAAAAATAATGCGTGCAATTCTGCGTTGTGTAACTTTCTCCATTCTCCTGTAACTTCATCCCTCTTAGCCACAAATGTTTTCCTAAGCACCTTATTCTCGAACACCCTTAATCTCTGTTCCTTTTCAAAGTGGGAGTCGAAGTTTCACAACCATACAGAAAAACAGGTAATATAACTGTTTTATAAATGCTAACTTTCAGTTTTTTTTAAGCATACTGAATGACAAAAGCTTCTCAGCCGAATAATAGCAGGCATTACCCATATTTATTCTGCCTATTCCTATAGCCTATTCCTAATTATGTTAGTTGGAAAATACAATGCATGCAGTACTGCGTTGTGTAACTTTCTTCATTCTCCTATAACTTCACCCTTCTTAGCCCCAAATGTTTTCCTAAGCACCTTATTCTCGAACACTCTTAATCTCTGTTCCTCTCTCAAAGTAAGAGTTGAAGTTTCACAACCATACAGAAAAAACAGGTAATATAACTGTTTTATAAATTCTAACTTTCAGTTTTTTCAAAGCAGACTGGATGACAAAAGCTTCTCAGCCTAATAATAGCAGGCATTTCCCATATTTATTCTGCGTGTCGAAATTAAATGATAAAAAAAATTCTAGTAGCGACGTAAGTTCCAGTCGGTAGTCAAAAGTTGGGCCTGATAATATAAGTTATCACAAGAGTCAAATATGTGGTTAGAATAACTCTTCTCGGGTTCTCAGCGAGGTGAGTTGGAGATTAGCTTCCAAGCTTTCGACGGCTAGCTAATCTCCAACTCACCTGGCTGAGAACCCGAGAAGAGTTATTCTGTATCAAACGCCGGGAAAGCCTCAAGTCATACAAATATGTGGTTGTTTTTACGTTATTAGGACTCTGGTAAAGCGCGGCCTTAACATTCGTTAACTCAGAAAGGATATAAGCCAGCCTTAGTATATGCATACATTAAGACAATTGATTCGGATTCCATCATTTATTGTAATGGACAGT
The DNA here is from genome assembly GCF_040183065.1 of Periplaneta americana. Taxonomy (NCBI): domain Eukaryota; kingdom Metazoa; phylum Arthropoda; class Insecta; order Blattodea; family Blattidae; genus Periplaneta; species Periplaneta americana. The sequence goes on along the minus strand of NC_091118.1, from coordinate 158,217,677 downwards.
GGACATTATTAGGCCTATTGTACGTCCTTTTTTCACGCAATTATATTGAACACAAAACCAAACTATTACTGCATATACAAGTCGAAGTGCAGAATCGCTAAATAGTATCTGTTACTGCGAAGGCGAAACGATGTAATGCAGAATGGTGTTATAAATTAACAAACGGTTTAAAACTGGAGCTAAATGACAGCTGTGAGCAGTATGGGATGAAGATAAATGCAAATAAGAAGAGCATGGTCATAGGAAGAAAAATACAGAAGATAAACCTGCGAATTGAAAATAAGGCAGTAGAGCAAATGGACAGCTTCAAATACTTATAAGCAGTAACATGAGTTGCTGCCAGGAAGTCAAAAGGAGAATAGCAATGGCAAAGGAAGCTTTTAATAGAAAAAGGAGCTTCTTCTGCGGACCTATGAAAAAGAACTAAGGAAGAGACTAGTGAAGTGCTTTGTATGGAGTGTGGCATTGTATGGAGCAGAAACATGGATATTACGACGAAGTGAAGAGAAACGAATAGAAGCATATGAAATGTGAATATGGAGAAGAATGGAACATGTGAAATGGACAGACAGAATAAGAAACAGAGCTATGTTGGAAAGAGTGGGTGAAGAAAGAATGATGCTGAAACTGATCGGAAAGAGGAAAAGGAATTGGTTGGGTCACTGGTTGATAAGAAACTGCCTACTGAAGAATGCGCTGGAAGGAATGGTGAACGGGAGAAGAGTTCGGGGTAGAAGAAAATGTTAGATGATAGACGACATTAAGATACATGGATCAGATGAGGAAACGAAGAGGAGGGCAGAAAATAGGAAAGACTGCAGAAAGCTGGGTTTGCAGTGAAAAACCTGCCCTTGGGCAGAACACTAAATGAACTAAATGAATGAATAAAACTGCAACTTCCCTAAAGAGCCCAATATAAGCAGAGACTTGCCTCAAGGTAAGAGAGTACAAACCCAAATCCAGAAGCAAATCTCCTCTTGTATGGGCGAAAATTATTAAGACTTTCAGTCTTAAGGTAGGTCTCTAGATTTCTGCAGAAGCATGAATTTTTTTTGACTATAGCGCTTTCCAAATTAGCATAGAAACAAACAATATTACGAGTATGTGGTCGAGATATCGTCATTGTTCCGTTTTAAGCAGTTTCGTCACATCCATTCTGCATGGTGGTCGATCTTAACTACATTACGTATTACGCGTAACATCGCTCTCTGTGCGATAACCCTACCACACTGCCTCTCCGTAGTGACGAGAAAACATACTCGTACTATGGATTAACGAAACGGCGGTCGACTCACAACTGACTTCACATCATTCGCTGTGCGATAACCGTACCACACTGCCAATCCCGTATAACTTACATATGAAGAGTCCACTGCAAGAATGATGGATGTCACTTTCTTGTCGAAAATGAACCAAGACTGTCAATGCATAGCTTAAGACATGTAGAATGTACATAGAGAGTTAGGCCTATATGGCATTAACACTGATAGTCATTGTCCAGTAATGATCGGAAAATCACAGTTAAGCTTTGAGCGCTAAGCATTTCAAACTTTCAATTGCTTCTCCTGAAAAATGTAGCCTATTCCAAATTATATCCATCATTCTTGCAGTGGACTCTTCATATACCTACTATGAAGTAAAGAATTGGCGGTCGACTCACAACTGACTTCACATCGCTCGCTGCGCGATAACCATATCACATTGCCATCCTCGTAGTAATGCGACCAAATACTCATACTTAACCTGGGAGACCAGCATTTGACTGAACAGTCTTGACCCTTCGTGGGCTGTTGCGCTGTTATTTTTATATTCATAAATTAGGGTAGGCCTACTTGAATTTTATACTACATCATGAGTAAACGTTTATAATTTACAGGTGTTCGTGTTTGGATATTCAATTTTAAAAAGTTATTGGAATTTAAAATAGGTAGGGCCTATATCAAATATGTATCCTCTTCTTCATGTAGGCTATACTAAGCCTGCCCTATACAGGGCTCCTACTAAAAAGCCTGTTCGGTTTCGAACACATGTTATTTACGTTCTATGAATCTGAGGTGCATGAAAATAATACAAATCATGTATCGTGTATCTCAGATTCATAGAACGTAAATTACATGCGTTCGAAACCGGAAAGATCTTTTGTAGGAGCTCTGTCTTTATAGTCAATTTCTTTTTCTGATTGGACTGTAGGCCTAGTAGGCTACATAGTAATAGATTTCAATAAAAATCACTTGTGTATTATGCGCATTATCCCCTTTGGTGTAATAACCACTTTCGACTCTAGACAACATTGTAGTTTGTAATTGATATTGCGTCTTTAAATAACCAATAAAAATTAACGATTTAACTTCTTCCTTTTACAGGTTACGAGGTGATGCCATAAAGCGATAGAGATGGTGAGTACTTGAATTTAAAATATTTACAATGTACTCGTATTTGTAAATTATAGTGAATTGAAGAGTTAAAATTGGTGAAGTTGTAAACCATTATCGTACACCAAAAAATATTTATTCTTCGCCATAATTGTTCTTTTATTACCCAGACCGAATTAAGAGTTATAAATTAGTTTTTATGTACTTATATTAGGGACAATTTTATCCTTGCATTATAGGCCTCTTTATTAGGCCTCTTGATTAGATATGTATTTTTTTTATTTTAGGATTTGATTCGCGCAATTTTTCGTAATGATAGCTGTTGCACGTAATTGTACCATTAAGTCCGTTGGGATCTTAGTAGCGGGGAAATAGCCTACTTATATTTTTCATCTTAATAATTTCACTTCTTTTCCTGGGTCTACGTGTGAAATATGGTGAGCACCTCTTATAGCTTTTATCTTATCAGCACCCTGTCAAGCTTTTTGCTTTGAGTGACTGGGATTAACGTCTGTTGAAACACTTCCATGTTATCGTCTATGTATGTTGTGGTACTGATTTATGTTATATTATGTGAACTAAATACATTCCAGAATTACGAACATTTTCAGCTTTAGTAACTGAACATTGGCGATAGTCTCGCTCCGTGCCCTATCATAACAGGGTTCACGATTTGTCATTTCAAATGAAAAGAAAGATTGATATTCAATTTAAATAAATAGTAACAGAGAGCGTTAATTTATTGACACAGGAAGGATATTCATGGACTTTGTACGCGCATTACTGAAGTTTATGTGTGGTGTTATTGCGCTCCGATATCCATCTGCACCTGATTTTTTGTTACTTTTTACTGTGCTTCATTTTTACCCTCCATTGAAAACAACCAATAAGCGATAAAACGTCATCAAAACTGAAGAGCAATAATAAGGCCGAGGTGCCTTCGTAATAGTTGACAAGTGCTTCCGATAGATGGCAGTGTCATCAACACAGCATGTCATGGCAGCATCCAGCTCCCACCACTGTGGACCAGTTTCATACAAGTAAAAAGGGGGAGGAGGGATTTGGAGGAGTGAGTATAACCCCTCCTGGAGATTCCCGTCTGCGAAACCCGGCAAGTATTGAACGTAGAAAACGCAAAGAAAAGAAGACTAGAAGGAAATTAAAAGCGAATGAGAAAGAGAGAGAGATTGAAAAAAGAGAGAGGAGTGTTGGATAAGTCGAAGTGTGAGCGAGGGCGCCAAGACGCTCAGAGTCGCGGTTAGTACCACGGAGCTCACCAGCTCCTCAGGACGTCTCCGGCAGATCACCACCGCCAGCTACCTCTCGTGCCATGTTCCTCATTCATCTTGACTGAGGCCGTCGACAGTCACGCTTCCTATTGGCTGCCTCCGACAACACCTGTACTCTGATTGGCTAGTGTTATTTACAAGTCTACAAGCGACAGAGAGCGAGAAGGAACGTGCCGGTATATGTGTGTGAGTGAGTCCTGTTTTCAGTGTTTCTGTAGAGGAGTGGGCAAAGAGGAAGAAGGAGTGAATACAGAGACAGAGAGAGATACGAAAAGGTAGGGGGAGAGTGGGGGGAGAAGTGAGAGAGAGGCGGACTTTTCAGTAAAAGGGGGGGAGTTAAGGAGGGGGGGTAAAAACAGCTAGCGCCATTATTGTAAGGGGTTACATTTAGTTGGTAGCTGGGTATAGAGGGCTATAGCCTCAACATACAGGGGCCATAAAGGATTCGAAGAAGTAAAGGAGAAGAACGCGTAAGAAATTTTGAGGGTGAATAGGGTTTTTTTTGATGCGATAGTGGGTTTTTTAACGGCACGCAGCAAACATTTCAGACCGGGGTACCCGTTTTTTTGCGGGGTGTGTACAACATCATAAAAAATATAAAGCTATTGACGAAAAGAATTATTGCAGAGGTTTGCATTATTATTGGCGGTAACTAACATCGTATTGGATTGTTTGGATTATCATTTGTGGTTGTCCCGCATTTTGTGTAAAATAAAGAAGAAAAAAATAAACTATTCCTACATCTGAAAAATAAAATTGAAGTTTAAGATATTAAGCAGTAATTAAAAACGTTTGAATGTGTCGCGGAATAGCTGTAATATTGATATGATGGTGCACCACGTTTTCATCCAGAAAGGGTTAAACCCTGGAGATGTTTTACTAGCTGCCAGTGCTCGATTTTGTGTTGATGACATTTCACGTGAGAGTGGACAGAATCAGCTGACTGCTACAGACAAGTTGACTCGGCAGGAAGTAGAGCAATGAGTTCAAAATTCTTGCTAGATAGTATGCTCCCCAAATATCACCATCAGCTTTATCAGCATCACCAGCAACAGTTACTCGCGAGTGGCAACCCGGCCGCAGCTTCCACATTGTTTTCTACTTCGCCATCCTCTTCTTCGTCCACCCCGATCAGTAGTGACAGCGCCAACAACAACACTTCCGGCACCAACCTCAACAACAGCGGATCGGCTGTTAACTACAGCACCTCCATCAGCACCCAGCACTCGCCCTCCTCGGCCTCTTCGTCGCCCCAACACACCTCCTCTTCGACGTCTCCCGGCGTCGTGTCCTCGGCCACAGTCAGCAGCAGGATGTACCCGTACGTGTCCGCGGCGGCCGCACATCACCACCACCAGCAGCAGCAGGCCGTGGCGGCTGCCGCTTTCGCGGGGGCTGCCGGCGGGTCCATGGTGCCGGGGGCATTTTCGTCCACTGCGGCGAGCTCTGCGGCCCTGGCAGCGGCGGCAGCCGTGGACGCCGTCACGGAGAAGTCTTGTAGATACACCACGGGCCTGACGGGGAACGTGCCGACGCCCGACTCCATGGTGAACTACACGCTTGGGCATCACCACCAGAACGGAGCCGCGGCGTCTGCCGTCTCGGCGGCCAGCACCGTGTCGGCAGCGACGGCATCCATGGCTGCAGCGGCGCAATTTTACCACCAGGCTGCTGTTACAGCCGCCGCTGACCCGCTGTCATCGTGCTCCCAGCCCGGGGCCGCCTCTGCCGGCCAACCTATTCCAGACATCCCCCGGTACCCCTGGATGTCAATTACTGGTGAGTGTCATTAGAGATCTGATGCACGAATCGTTCGTCTTGCTTTTCTCACTAAACTGTACTCTGTCTGATTTTTAACTGCACTGCGCACCTCAATTATAACCACAAAATGCCTTTTTACATGTAATATTCTCCGTGAATGGTAGAATCTCTTTATACATGCTTTTAGACATGTCATTCTTTTCCTCCTGTAGACAATTTTCAGCCAAAATATTTCATATTTTGTACTTTGTGCTTAATTTTACTTAAAATACCTATTTTAATTACCCTTCAATTCACAGTTAACACGTTAGACATAAGTTTCATTATGAAAAAGGTAAAAGTAGCCTATAAAATGCTAACGCACTGTAATTCCTATAAAAACAGAGTAAACTTTTCATCTAGGCTTGTTTAACATGCAGCAAAACTGGTTTCTGTATTAGACTCGTTCTATTTCTCTTTTGCATGTTTAATTACTGCATGAAAATATTATCTTTAATTATTATTCCAGATGTTTCGTTCTCTTGCTGCTTATTTTGGGCCTAAATAATTCACATTTCTTACGTCTCTCATTGGTTTTATAACATTGCTTGCTTCTTAGCCTAATCCTACTTTCATTTAGGCTAAGTTAAAATTCTCGCTTTCTTTTAAGTTTCTTCAACTATCCATAAGATATTTCATCTGTTGTTTGTTACATTGTAAGTATCATGTGCATGTTTCAATCACGTTATTTTACTATCTGTTACATTTAAATATCTTCATGCTATATTAAATTCCCTTGTCATAGGTTTATGAGCTTTTAATCTTCCTGAATTTTACTTATTAGTTTGAGCCTAAGGTTTGCTTACATAAATGTATATGTTTTAAATCCCGTATGACATAAATATAAGATTTTTCAATGTGTTTAATACTGAAAACACTTAGGTAAACTGTATGTAGGCCTATATTTTCTCCCAAGATTTTGTGACATTTCGAAATATATATTTGTTTTAAATCCCCTAAGCTTATATTTAATAAGACATTACAAACTACAGTGCTTGACATTACAAAACACTTTCAAGTTCAGTTCAGTTTTAGAAATGTCTACACAGTCTTGCTGCAGATGTCATTTATCCTTGTAATGATACAATATAATGCTACTTTAATCTTGCGACATAAATGTAACTTGATTTAGATAAATACTACATTAAAGTCAGCCAATTTCTGTAGAGATCAACTGGGCATGTGTCAGTTTATAATCGGCAGTCATGCGATTTGCCACATTTATCTTTTAAATACAGTTTAGGCCCACTATAAATTTAGAAATTGCAAGTTTTCATTATGAGAAAGTATTGTTCTTTGTTGGTGAATTATTCAGTAGACTCCTAGGATTTAATTTAGAGTATCTGTACATTAAATTGTTTCCAGAACATGATTATGATACTAACGATATATACTGACGTATTGCTAATTTGAGCCTACAAATTATCTGCACTTCAAATTCAGAATGTACTTAGAGTAATAAGCCTACGTGTTTATTTCTCGTTCAATTCATATTTAATATGTAGTGTTTCTAATTTTATGTTCCCTATTTCTAGACTAAGAGCTAAGAAAACGCCAAAGGAACTAAGGATTTTTCAAGTTTATGTATTGCCTGCGTTTTCGGTCAGTTCAGTGGTTCATATAACGTAGGTCTAATTACCTGTTAAATTGTATCAAGATTGCCATACACAATACTAATAATTTACATTATTTAATTGTATCTTGTAATGAGTTATTTGGAATGACAGACAGCATTGTGGCACTTATAACGACCTACTGTGAAGTACATATGGGGAGAAGAAGGCAAGCTACTACTACTGTTTAGGTCGTTAAATGGGCCGTAAAATGGAGCATAAAACGTGGAAATGGGGGTTCTATTTCCAGTAGTCTTGTGTTATTATATTTATTTTGACTTGGTACGTGTCAGATTAATTCAAATTGCGTTACAATTGAACAATAGGTATGAATATTATATTGCTGAAAAAGTTACAAATTCTCAGACCCAGTGTTAAAAGATCACAATAATTTTAATCATTTCATATTCTACAATATACAAAATCACAGCCAACTCCTGACAGTGATTAGTCTTTTTCCCTTTCGTCCTTATGTGACAATTATTTATTTTAAAAACATATCCATGAATATTTTAGGCCTATTGCTAAACAAAGTTATGAATTCTGAGATCCAATGTTAAAAGAACACAATATTTTTAGTCATTTTTGTGTTCTACAATGTACAAAATCACAGTTACTTTGAGAGATTTATTCTTTTGACCTCTCGTCCTTGTGTCACAATTATTTAATTTAAAAACATATAATGTTCGAAAATTGGTAACACCACAATCAGGTTAAAATACATTAAATTCAATAATTGTAATTCATTGTCTTCAGAAATAGAATCACACCAGACAACGTTAAGTACAAATACATTAATATTAGGTCCTACCAATAACATGTAACATATTACAATGTATGAAATGATTTTGTAAATTAATATAAGCTAGTTTAAAATAGGTTAAATCACAATCATTGTAATAATTCCACGTTAAAAATAAATAAAATTATTATGTTTCACAGTATCTCGTAAAATCGCAATAAAATTGATTAAAATAGACAACATTGCAATCAAATTATTGATAAATAATAAAATTATAGTTATGCACACTATGTTCTTGTTTTGTTTATGTACTACAACGTACAAAATCATAGTCAACTGCTTTGAGTGATTAGTCTTTTACCATTTCGTTCTTGTGTGACAATTATTTAAATTAAAAACTAGAAAATAATAAAATCCAAATTAATCATTTAATATTCGAAAATTGATAATATCACAATCATGTTAAATGTAGGCTTACGTCAAATTCAATCATTTTAATTGTATTGTCTTCAGAATTAAACAAAATCACATGGTCCACCGTTAAATACAAATACAGTAATTTTGTGTTCTAACCAAAAACTCAATAAATATATTGAAATGTCTATTGAAATATTATCTTATTTAATTCAGCGTTGTTTTTAATTATTTCACGTTAAAAATAAATTACATTATGATGTTTCACTGTATCTGGTAAATCACAATAATATTAATTAAAGATATGCAATATTACAATCACATTATTGAACAATAATTATAATTATGCACATTATTGTTGTGTTTATGTTCTACAATGTACTAAATCACAGTCAGCTACTTTCAGTGATTAGTCTTTCGCCATTTGGTCCTTGTGTGACAATTGTTTAATTAAAAAAATATACAGTATATAAAATAATTTATATTAACCATTTAATGTTCGAAAATTCATAACACCACAATTATGTTAAAACACATCAAATGCATTCATTTTAATTGCGTCGTCTTCAGAAATAATACACAGAATCACATCATGAATAAGATCATATCTTTCAACGTTGAGTAAAATAGGCCTACAATAATTTTGTGTTCAACCAAAAACTCATAAACATAGGCCTATTAAAATAGTTATTATGTATAAATTAATATAGTGTTGTTTAAAATAGGTTAAATCACAAATTTCATGTTAAAAATAGATGCAATTACGATGTTGTACAATATCTGGTAAAATCATAGTAATATTGAAAAAAATAGATAGAGTCATAGTCAGTTTATTCACAGATAATTATACTTATGTACCTTAAGTTCTTTTTCAGAAAAGACCAATAATTCAGAAATACTTTATATTAAAAACCTACGAAATCAGTAGTCCTGTGTTGTTCAAATGCTATAAAAACACAAAATCATAAATATTTAAAAATAATGTTTTTTTTTTTTAATTATGGAGCACTGTGTAAACTCACAAATTACAAAGAAAGAGGTAATGTAATAGGCCTAATACAGATATTAATAGTATAATACGGTATGAGAAAATGGTTGTTTGTTCCCAATGTGTCTTTTGCCTCTTTGAATTGACGGACAAAATCTTTCTTCTAATGGCGACTGTTGTGAATGCATTGGTCGACAAAATTAGCCTCCAGAAATCCCGTAAGAACCGTTGAAAGTATTTTGTATTAATGAGCCATCCAATCTGTTGTTAAAAACGCGGAACTTCAACTAAATTACAAATCATAATGGCGTTATTTTGAAGTAACTTTACTACTGCAATTAACTCTAAAGATGACATTCAAATTTCTTCAATCATTTAGATGTTAACTGCCCTCTAGAACGGTGTTAAGTTTTCTCAAATCACATAGAAGTTTTATTAGTTAATTTATTAACGTTACTTTAAAATGCTATTATAGTAATCCTATTTAATGGTTTCTCAATGTCAGCATATCCGAAAATAATTAGGTGTGTGTTTTAATCTCTAATGCATTGATATTGTTTTTGTTGCATATTTAACCTCGTATTGAGGCTCATATCAAACAGTAAGTATGGCTGATTGTACATTTTGTTTCAGTGGGCGTGGTTACATTGCTTATTTTTTATTGTTCTAATTTTATGGCAGTTTCATAATAATGTAGGACCTACAAAAATAATTTTCAAGCTTGAATATACCTTCTACTGACATTTAAGACTGATTGATATTTTTATCTTTCGCTAAAATTCAAATTATATGCAGTAGTTTTCGGCTCGAATTTAGCAGATCTTGGTCTGATTCTCGGATGAAAAATGGAGATATGCATTAATTCCTTTCACAGGAAGTGGGTGGTTATTTGTCTCGGGTTTATTCTCTTAAGAGATGGTCTTATATCATGGCAACCACACGGTCGTGATAATCTCCATTACTTATGAATGTAAAGCGAAAACAATCTTAAGTAAATAAATTCAGCAACTGTAAATCTCAGCCGTTGGCAGAATCTTGATTTTTCAAAATTTTGACCAAAACAAGGAAAAATTTTCCTTCCAGCCATCTCGGTTAAGGCCAGAGTTACTTTATACAACATAGATTTAAGGTGTGATCTTTCAAGCTTTATCTGTATCAGGTAAAAAAAAAAAACGTGTTAAGTTGCTCTGTTAATGGTAGGCCTATAAATAACAATAGATATTATTTGTTGTCAGTGAAATATCATACTAACATGTTCAAATGTAGTCAATTGTAAATATTTTTATAAAAATATAAAGAATTTTTGGCCTGCGACTTTATAAAAGACGTGAACATTTGAAATCTTATTATTTCGATTAGAATTTGTATCTCCACATTTCGAGTGGACCTCGTGCATCAATTTTTCTTTATAGTCACGGTCATTTTTGGGATAATTTAATCAGACAGTACATTTCTTGATATAAATAAGATTCTTTCCTATAATTGTGAGCATTAACTAATAATTTCATTGCAAACAACTTGTTTCTATACATTTCATTACCATTATTAATCCTGACAAGTTAAAAAATGTACATCAGTACCTAAAATTGTGCTTAATAAAATATTTGCATTTTTAATTAGATTATAAATTTTTAACTTATCTACATATGGCCTTTCAGCAAAGCAGCACTCCAAAATAGGCTTTTTTAACGCTATAAAATTGCCGAAAATTAGTCATACCGGTAAATTTTAATAAAAAAATTATTGATAGTTTTTGTCATTGACCAGAATAAATATGGGAAATGCCTGTTATTATTCGGTTGAGAAGTTTTATCATCCAGTCTGCTGTCAAAAAATCTGAAAGTTGTAATTTATAAAACAGTTATAAGTTATTATCGGTTGTTCTGTATGGTTGTGAAACTTAGACTTTCACTTTGAGAGAAGAACATAGGTTAAGGGAGTTTGAGAATAGGGTGCTTAGGAAAATATTTGGGGCTAAGAGGGATGAGGTTACAGGAGAATGGAGAAAGTTACACAACACAGAACTGCACGCATTGTATTCTTCACCTGACATAACTTCTGGACGTTTGAGATGGGCGAATCCAGAAATGCTTATAGAGTGTTAGTTGGGAGGCCGGAGGGAAAAAGACAATTGGGGAGGCCGAGACGTAGATGGGAAGATAATATTAAAATGGATTTGAAGGAGGTGGGATATTATGATACAGATTGGATTAATCTTGCTCAGGATAGGGACTAATGGCGGGCTTATGTGAGGGCGGCAATGAACCTCCGTGTTCCTTAAAAGCCAGTAAGTAAATAAGTTTTGTCATTGACTTAAAGAATTCTTAAGCTTATGTTTAAGCATCAGTGTGATTTGTACTAGCTACTGTACTTACTTTTAATAGTTCGGAACATTTTTGAACATGAAGAGTGAAACCTGCCCTAATTGTATAGCTTAAAACGACATTTGGCAATAAACATAGTCTGTTATTCGTTTTTCTTCACACATTTTTTTTCTAGTTTTCCTTGTTTGTTTATTTGTTCAATCCTAACACTATCGAGGGGCATAGAGGATGTAAAGACGGAATGTTTATTATTGTCCTGTGTTTCTAAACCGAAGTGATTCACCGTTGTCATTTGTGTATATAAAAATTGTGTAGGTCACATTTGACTTGTAATTTATGTCACAAGAGAGAAACAGAATGAAAAAGAGTTTGGCATATCCTTTGTTTGAAATATGGAGCTCTTGTGTTACTGCGGGTACAGTGTAAACTAGTTTATATATTAATTTAATGTATTGTTAAATAATGATAATGAGTCTGCGCGGTTTCTTGATAAAGTTAATCGTATTATAAAATGTGTTCGACAGTATTAAATAGCCCTCGTTGATATGCGATGTATACCATCTTGTATTAATTGTGGAATTTGCATGACGATAAAGAAACCACGCCTTTTTAGCCGCTTATCATTTGTTGATACTAATGCAGTGGATTTGTACAGCAGAAAGATGTAGGAATAACTTTAATAATAATAATAATAATAATAATAATAATAATAATAATAATAATAATAATAATAATATCAATGGTTTCTGTTGTAGTTCAGTTATTAAAACACGGTCTTCGCTACCATAATATTAATGGGGTATACGAGTAGATTAAATAACGTTCATTTTACTTTTTATGTTCTTAATTTCTTCATTTCTTAGTCCTATTTGGACATTGTGGCCTTCTAAATTCAACTACTTGATAATAAGTTTGGTACGTTCAAGATGCAATTATTCATTTACTGCTGGTATCTGAAACAAACGGAAAGAAATGCAACTTCAGTATTTGACCCAATAATAATAATAATAATAATAATAATAATAATAATAATAATAATAATAATAATACTAATAATAATAATATCAATGGTTTCTGTTGTAGTTCAGTTATTAAAACACGGTCTTCGCTACCATAATATTAATGGGGTATACGAGTAGATTAAATAACGTTCATTTTATTTTTTATGTTCTTAATTTCTTCATTTCTTAGTCCTATTTGGACATTGTGGCCTTCTAAATTCAACTTCTTGATAATAAGTTTGGTACATTCAAGATGCAATTATTCATTTACTGCTGGTATCTGAAACAAACGGAAAGAAATGCAACTTCAGTATTTGAACCAATAATAATAATAATAATAATAATAATAATAATAATAATAATAATAATAATAATAATACTAATAATAATAATAATAATTTATTTATTTACTTATGTTTATTGTGCTGTACAACAGCCTGGGGGCCAATAACAGTTCAGCACAAGATAAAAGTTGGCACAAGATTTACAGTGAACAAAGAATTACAAAAACAAAAATAACAATAATAATAGTAATAATATAATAATAACAGTAATAATAATAATAATAATAATAATAATAATAATAATAATAATAATAATAATAAATTACTGTTACAACATTAGTTCAGTTAGGCCTACTACAACTCTGTTATCGCTACCATAATAGACTACTTGTAATGGCATACATAAGCTTCCTTTTCAACAATCTGTTCTTCCTCTCTTCATCTCATTCTAATGTATTAGAATATTGTGCCCTGTTAAGGTCTTTTTTAAACTTCATTTCGTGATTTAAAAATGTTTTGTTAGTGTCTGCATTTAAATGCATATTCATCTTTTTCTAATCGTATCTACAAATCACGGTAAGAAATGAATAAATGTAGGCCTAACTACAGTGTTTGACATAGTAGTAATAATAATAATAATAATAATAATAATAATAATAATAATAATATAATGCAATATTATAGGACTATTATTATTATTATATAATAGTGATAATAAATTTAAAATTGTATAATTTATAAATAACTAACTCCCGAAAAAACCAAAACTTCTGGTCGGGAGTACTCTTGGAAACGCAGAAATAAAATTATATAACTTACATTAAGCACATTAAGATAAGACACAAATATAAAACAGTGCACTTTACAAAATGAAATTAGATTAATTATAATATAAACATACAGGGATTATTCTTAAGAATCAATTTTTCTGTCAGAAGTTTGCAAAAATAATTTGTACACTCACTTTTTAAAGACAAAATAATTAATTATTGTTAGGTGAGGATGGGCCTAATTATTAATAAAAGAATTGTACCTATAGTCTTGTGCCAAAACTAGAGATACGCCTGAGATCGGAATCGGTATTACACTTAGGTTCAGTTAGTGGGAGCGATACAGCATAGCCTACCTCCTTATAAAATAAGTGTGATAAATTGACGAGTACTTAATTAACTTATATCTTTGTGGAACTATATTAATAATACTGTATATATTCGTAATTCTTTTGATATCTAAAACTTTGAAGTCTTTATGTATGAGGTTTGTGGCATAATCTAAACGATTATTTAAACAAATTTCAATTTTTTCCTTTATTAAGTTGATTCAGAGGGTGGACAAAATGGATTTTGTTATACGCCTAACTTCCCAACCATTTATTTATTCCATATTGAATAATCGGCTGGACTAAAACTAAATAAATAGGCTAATTACATGTCAGAAAGGATCGTAGCTAGTAAAATTTATAGGCCTATAACAAATTTTCTTGATGTAGAAAGAAGATAATGTAATGTTTTTCCCAACGTAAATTTTGGTCAATTATAATGTCTAAATATTTCATGTAGCCAACAACGCTGCTTCTTCATTAGCATGTACATTTACATACATACATACATACATACATACATACATACATACATACATACATACATACATACATACATACATACATACCCTACATAAAAAGGAATACAACTGCATTATTACCTGTGTCACGAGATATTCAAAGTATTTAGTACTTAACGTGGTAGAGATAAGGTCATAAAGTGTCCTTCTTCTGCATCAGAATATTTTTCTTTCACATCTCTGAAGATAGTTCTAATAGGCCTAAAATCTACTAATCTCTTCTGTAGATTGTGCACCAATATGCCTGGGTTAAATTCAAAATCTCTATGAAAATAAGGTATATTATGCCATTGTTGTTAGTGATTCGTCCTTCGGACTGGGAAGTTAAGCCTGGCGGCCCCCTTGATGCTATTCGACAGGAGTAGGCTATGTGCCAGCATCGGATTTCCCCTTGTCCCTTCCTCATCTTCATCACCGTCACTCATTTCATACACTACACTTACACGGACACTTAGTCTACACAAACACTCACTTTAGTACAAGACATAACTCTCCACAGATAGGCTACACAGCGTGACCCGCCGAAGTGGTGTGCAAGTTAAAAATGGATCACAGTCTCCTGCCAATTATCCGCAATATGCGGAACCCGAATCATGCAAATGAAGTGGGTAGGCAATAGGTATTGCATACACACACAAAATAATCCCTTCTTGCGAAAGGTTCAAAATGATTTATCGGATATTTTCTTCACAAAAACCCGCTGCAATTTGCTATACACTATTTTCAAACAATTTATATGTGTCTTGCATTACACTATGCTTGAATGAGTAATCATTTCATTGTTCTCAAACAATTACAAAAAATAGAACAGCTTGCACTACACTATGTACAAATCAGTAATTCCTTCAGTAGCTCAAAACGGACTGAGATGAACTGCACGCATACAACGTCCGACAAACGTCCTTCAACTTCGATGCACTATGGGTGGCAATGTTTCTTTACGTGCCGTGGCATCATATGCGGGGGACCGTTCCGCAGCTCATACCAACTCTAAGATGTGAAAAATCACTCTGCTGCATAAGGGATGGAGTAGGAGACTTGCCTTACGTGAATCTTCACGTGACACGTGGGGTAATACTCTGCACACAATATGCTGCGCCAGTTGAGTGAACAGTATGAAATGAAAGCAGAGGGCTATTTAATTTTCCATCTTGAAGCTTCAATTTCCCACTCCACCGTTAGTATAGGTAGATAATGTTTATACCGGTGGATATTTTTCTTGCGCCATGGTGTAAGTCATCATCATGGGAACATGAGAAGAAATTTTCTTACGGAATTTTGTCCAGTGTGTGGAACCGGTGCTCATTCAGCATCGTAATGAATTTGGAGAGTTATGATAGGAAGCAAAGTCTGGTTTCGAAAACCAGCTGTAACACTTGTTTATTACACGATGCGTCTTTACTGGTTGCATGCCAGTTAACCTCAGTTGACGTGACGTCAGTAGTCGGCTGATCGACCTTGGTCCGTCATGGGCTGTCGCGTCACAGTTTACTTTATTTGTTATCTGCTGTGTTCAGAGTTTGGAGGAACTTTCGACATGATCATCTTATTAAGTTCCCTTGCAAGAAAAATAAACTACGAAAATACTGACTACCCTACTTTGATGATTGAAATTTGATATATCACATAATAAAAGCTCTCGATTCTATCCAGTTCACATTACTCAGGCTTCGATGGGATACATACCGATCGTGTTCGTCGTGCATCCTGGACATGCAATAGTAGTTTATTCAGCGACGCATTTAATTAACATGGCGAGAAACGGCAAATCGCAAATAAATTTGCCTGGAGTCTTCCATTAGATACAGGGTTTTTATGTGTGGTATAACTACGATACAGCTGTAGTTCTCTCTGAAGAAAGCAGTGCTAAGGTTTTATTGATCTTTAACCCTTAAATATTGTGGACAGTTATTGTCACGTAACTACTATAGAGGGTCTATGAGACCTCTGTTTATTTTATATATTTATAAAATAAGAATTTATTATGTAAAACATCTGCGGCATACTGACCATTGATACATGACTACAGAATATTATAGTATGTTATATATAAATTTAAATCGTTTGGAAAATTTAAATAGTATAAAACAGTTACAAACAATAGAAATAACAAAATGCATTAATGTCTTGCTGCTTTTACCAACGTTTTCGTTTTTAAACTTATAAAATGATTATCATGCTGTTATATTATCAAAATAATAAGAATTCAGTATATAATGCTAATGGTTATTTACTACATTTCAACATGTCAGTGAAATATTTTGTTCAATTTTCTGGAACGGAAAATGTTTATTTTATAAAAAACATTCTTTTCACTCCACAGTTTTTCAAAAATTAAAAAAAAAAAAAAAAAAAAAAAACACACACACACAAACTGCAATCCTTCATAGGACCACTGAATCTTCGTGCAATAAAAACACACAGCAATCCTTCATAGCACCACTCAATCTTCGTGCAAATACCTCACACAAATTTTCCTGTAGTACTCCAAGCAAATACTGTACTCCAACCAGGAGAAAATCTCAGGGGAATGAGACGCAGCGGGATTATGCTGTGAATGAATGTTGATATCGTAAGATGTCATAAGGTCACACACGTGGGTATACGTATCTCCATTGGCTAACTCTCGAAGCACAAACGATAACACTGATACACACATATTTATACTACCCTAGATACAAAATTAGATCACGGTTAATCTCCTGGTCTTTTAATCCCTCCATACAGGAAATAACATATGCAGAACAGCGCATGTTTTTTAAACTGACGTTATAACGCTAATACTACTTCGCTCCAATAGATGACGCAATAGTAAGCACATTCCTTTCACGGTTAATCTCCTGGTTGGAGAACAGTAGGAGCTCCACATCGAGAGCATGGATATATTTCGTTTATTCTCTTCAAATGTGGAAATCACGTCTAGAAAGTCCTGCTTTTACCGCCTTGTTTACATGTAGAGATGACAGTTACACAACACAACAACCCGAAAAATTAAAAAAATAACGAAAATATGTGAAATACATGCACGCAACTACTATAGTACGTCTGTGAGACCGCTTCCAACAAACTGAACTGAATTATCACTTGAGAAAAAATTGAATTAACCCGCGCGACCTTATCGTGATGCAGGTGCCGTCCGAACTGAAAGGTATATAAAGCAATGGAGGACTTGACTTGAAGATAAGATAAATAGAAAAGTGGGAAAACAGGGAGCGGTCTAACAGACGGTCCATAGTACTTAAAGGTTAAGACCTGTCGACCTTTGTCGGGATTGAAGAGGAGAAATTAGGCCTCACCGACTAGTGTGACAACCGTTAGGTGACGGAGAAACCTCTGGCGTAGCTCAGGGGGTACTGTAGGGAGCTCTACGAGATCAGCCCTGGTAGGAATGTGGAGTAATGCCAGTCCCACACGCAGGCAACAGCCAGCGTAACGCCACTCTTGCTCGCAGAAAGCGACATAATGACACACTATCAACTACATTACAGTAACTAACCAATGTGAAAACATTCGATCAACTTTTAAAATATAAACTAACAGTTTCAACACACCGACACAGTCTCATACTACCTGATATTTTCAGCCACAGTATACTTAAACATCATCTGCTGACAGCATTGTCATCTGTTTAGTGTCATAAGGTTCATCCTCATAACAACTTATCTCAGGTCAGTTCTAGGAAGAGCGGTGCTCCTTTCATCAATACTTCCCCGCACTGCACATAATTAAAATACACCTCGCACAGACTTTCTGTTCTCCAACCAGGAGATTAATCGTGAAAGGAATGTGCTTACTATTGCATCATCTATTGGAGTGAAGTAGATAGATAATATTACCGTTATAACGTCAGTTTAAAAAACATGCGCTCTCCTGCATATGTTATTTCCTGTATGGAGGGATTAAAAGATCAGGAGATTAACCGTGATATAATTTTGTAACTAGGATAGTATAAATATGTGTGTATCAGTGTTATCGTTTGTACTTTGAGAGTCAGCCAATGGAGATGCGTGTACCCACATGTGTGACCTTATGACATTTAATGACATCAACATTCATCCATAGAATCACCCCGCTGCTTCTCATTCCTCTGAGACTTTCGCCTGGTTGGAGTACAGTAGGTGCATTTGCTTGCTGATCAGTGTTGCCAACTGGACAGAAATTCAGCCAAAACTGACGGAATTTCAATTTAGCGGACGGGAAAAGAATGGCTTTGACGGGTGACGGATTTTCTGGCGGAAATTACGATTTACATTGTCTTTTGACTTTTCTAGTTGATTGAGTTTTGGGATATCGTAGACCAATTCAGTACATCAACTGTAGAACTAGAAGCAGATGGTGTGGATGAATTGTTATTATTTTAATCACGATTGGTAAGAAAGTTTCGTTAATATTTGCTTTTATTTATATACAGTAGATAATATATTGGATAGCAAATAATTCAATGTGATAATTTATAGAGAATAAGTGAAATTGAAATTTTGGTGAATAGTAATTGGAGGAAAAAGGGGGTTTGAAAGGCGTATATAATTTTAGATATATTACGATTAATGATCAAATAGAGAATAGCAAATGAAATGTAGGAGAAATACTGAGGGGAGATTGAACAAATAATAAAAAAAGTTACATAGTGTAATTGAGAGTATTTGTGTAGACGCATACTGCAAATAATGTGTTACTGTAATATGTTAATGGTGGCACCGGATACAGAAATGTGAGGTGCACCATTATATGTAGAGAAGTGCTGTGACCAAATATATTATATCATATCATATTGGTTAGGTCTTATTTTTTAATAATTTTGACGGATTCTGATGGATTTCTAGGTGTACACTGACGGGGATACAATTTATGTGTTGGCAACACTGTTACTGATCCGAAGCTGCAGTTGGGCATGGGTTATACTCCCGTTTGGGATGATTGACCTCATATCGCCAAATATTGTTTAGTGATTACCAATTCTACTGACGCTAGATAACCTAGTAGTTGATACAGCGTCGTTAAATACTTAACCTATTAAAAATGTCAAAGAAGATGACTTTCTGAGTAAGATCTTGGATTGTCCCTATACATGACATAGAATGCCTATACATGACATAGAATGCACAAAAAATTTCTTTCGAGCTTTCTTTTTGGAGTTTTTATAATTTCTATGCTTGACGGTAAGATTTGTATGTAGCCCTATGATATGCTGCAGTAAGCTGATCTAAATTGTAACTAACGATTGTCAACCCAAAGATGGAGTATCTTCAATATCTTGTTTACTGAAAAAGGATGGACTTAGAGAATCACGAAATTACATCACAAAGATATCGGGGTCCGGGTTACAACTGAAGGACTGTGCTTTCCCGGACGTTTGGTCAAATTTATTACGTCTAATGCTAATTCTATTTGGAAATTCCTTGAACATATTATGACTGGACGGAAGAGAATATGAAGTGACAATTACCCAGTTAAGTGAAGGGCATGCAAAATTTAAATGTCCCATAAAGAAAAAGTACATTCAAAACATAGAATTAATTCTTCTGAGTTAGAAACGATTATTGGCTACATAATCAACAAAATTAATAATAATAATAATAATAATAATAATAATAATAATAATAATAATAATAATAACAATAATTCTGTGCACGACAGCCGATAGAAGGCCAGCCGGCTGCTGATTTTACATCCACATGTCTCTGCAGAGGTGAACGATCATCCTACTGATACGGGAGTAACGTTTGATTAGAACGACATTCTTCCCGGCAGCTGTTATACAATGGGTTTGTAGCTCGGCCGGACCGTTATAACATAACCTAAATAATATAAACAAGTGTTAGAAAAGTTTTAATTAGAGATGACGAAATAAACAAGAAAACTTTTAATTAAAGATGGTGTAATAAAAAATAAACATGAATAATTTTAAAAGGAACAATTATTGAAAGTACAATGTTAAAATTTGAATGTTTTAGTGATCCGGCCGAGCTACGAACGCACTGTAGCTGGCTTTTGGAACCGGAGTTCTCTGCCTACCATAGCTCTCCAAATTCATCACGATGCGGGGTGGACACCGGTCCCATACACTGGCAGAAATTTTATGAAAAAAATTATTCCCCTTGAATACTCAGACCAGCGCTCATTCCGTAATAATAATCCAAGGCATGACGCCATAGACCACGGTACCATGTGACGGGAGTACATAGACGATAATTAGGGGTTTTCCCTCAACCCAATGTGAGCAAATGCTGGGTAACTTTCGCTGTTGGACCCCGGACTCATTTCATCGGCATTATCACCTTCGTCTCATTCAGACGCTAAATAAACTAAGATGTTGATAAAGCGTCGTAAAATAACCTACTAAAAAAAGATAATGTAGTTAAATTAGGCCTATTTGAGAGCTTTATTAATTTTGGACTTCTGTGAAAAGTGCGTTATAATTTAATTCTGTGAAAAGTGCATTATAATTTCATTAGCCTATATCGGCAAGGCATTCTTGGAAAACGATTTTGGATGAAAAAAATTACCGAACATTATTATTATTATTATTATTATTATTATTATTATTATTAATATTAGATCTCGGAACTTCATGCAATTACATGTTTTTATTGATTTAGCATCAAAGTAAAAGTGGATCTTTGCCAGTAATGGTTTTTACAATCTAATGAAGTCCACTTTATTTTGCATAAACGCATATTTCTAGGGTTTTCTCTTTTAAATACATATATTTTCAGTTTGCATATTTAAATGCTTATATTAACATCTTTTATTTTTTACCCAATTAAATTGGGTACAAATTGATCAAAAAATAAGAATAATTTTCGAGAAATATAAATATTGTCAGAAATAAAATTATTCAATTACTGTTGAGGACATGAAATTGCTGCTGCGACAATGAATACTTGTCCCTCGTGTATAAGTTGAGTCGTTTTCCACTTTAACATGAGGCTTTTTGCTGCTCTGTGTACATACTAGCCGTGTAAGTGTAATTTTTCAGGAGCCAGGGCGAAAACACGCGTCGCCTGGATGTCATTCAGACTTATACCACCTTTTACTCTCATTTCTTAGCACCAAAAATGAATGTATTTAGACATCTGCGTCGATCAAGTCCTGTATTGTTGAGGTCATTGGAACTGATGCGAAGACAATGCTGCTAGTGTGCTCTGATTAATTCAGGGCTGGGCACCGGGAGCGAATCCAAACTCGAAACGGGGAAGCTTAATATTCATCCATAACGCCATCAACGCTGTGCGGTGTTCGGCGGGGAAGAAGGGGTTGAAAGAAAGTCATATGGCTCCCCGTGAGAGAGTAGAATTCGCTCTTGGTGCCCAGCCCTGGATTAATTCATAGAAACAAAACTGAATGTATTTAAACATCTGCGACAATGAAGTCTCGTGGAGTGTAAATTTTTATTTCAACTAGTTTTACTGCACAATCAAGCGAAGAACCAGTACAGGATTGCTCTGCTAACAAGTTTAACCGCCTACATTCCAAAAGAAAAAAAGGAACAGAAAATATTTATTGAAGAAATGGATTTCTAAAGACAAATGTTTTCCTACTGATGGAAAAATTGTTTTCTGTGGAATATGGCTTATTAAAACTTATTACTTTAAATGATTTAAATTTATATCGTATTTTTAAACCTATAACTTTATTTTTACAGCATATATTTCAATTTTTAGCGCATATATCAACAGTTTTTACTGCATATTTGCATATTTTCAGTTTTTTTTAGTGCATGAAGTTCCGTGGTTTAATTGTTATTTTGACAAAATGACATGAGACGGACGAAATAGTATTTGACGGATATTAGAATGAACCAAAATGTGTTGTGAACGAAATTATGTAAAAATAGAAAGACGAAATTTATTGAATTAAACGTCTGGCTACCAGGAATCCAACTACAAAACCAGTAATAAAAATCTTAGTTATTGTAATTTTTGTCCATCTTTAGTCACATGTCCTGGGGTCTTTTAAATTCCTGCTGTAATAGGATAACAAATCCTACGCATACCTTGAGAGATAGCAATATTTATCACAGACGTGGTCAGTACAGCATGGAGTTACCTCTTGAGATTCACCAGAACCATAAGCCACATCCAACAGGTTTCTTACAACCTGTACACAAACTTTCCCGGAAATCAAAGATTCAGAGCTCGGATTCGTTCTCTTAATTCTAGAAGGAGTAGGGGAGAGTTGGGTAGTATCGGACATCGGGTAATATCGGACAGTGATGTTTCTTTCATCTACCACCAGATGGTAGTAGCAGTGTTCAGATGTCGCATACAAAAACGTAACTATGTCACTTAGGTACTGCAGTCTGGTGGCAGATGAAAGAAACATCACTGTCCGATATTACCCGTTGTCCGATACTGCCCAACTTTTCCCTATAAATGCCATTCATATTCCAAAATAAACTTGAATTTGTCCGTTTTTAATCTGTTTATAGATTCTATGTAATGTGCAATTATGACTTCACAGATGACCTTAGCAATTTTTTTTTTCACGCTAGACAAATTGTACAACTGTGTTGTTATTTATGTGACAATTAACACAATGGACTAAAATTAACAAGGCCTTACAAGGAATAAATCTCATCTACATCATGAATTATCTACCATTCAAAACAGTAATAATTCTCCGGAAATGCGCCTCACAGAAGTGGATTGTTTTCTTAAATACTGCATTCTGAAGGCTACATTCGAACTTACGACTCTTGCAACTAGTAGCCTATGCATTTATTTGTTTTAACATGTTCAAACTCTGAGCAAATATATAGAGGAAGTAATTATTAATAAAAAATAATAAAAATAATCTTTACGTAGACATAGAGGAAGTGTCACAAATATGAAATAAGGGTAGAAATATGAAATTATGTAATATACGACCTGAGACGTATTGTACTAATATGAAATTATGTGATATACGACCTGAGACGAAAGCCTTCCAAATTACTACGCACTGATACCACAGTCCAGTATATACAGTCACGAAACTTGAGTTGTTGAGGTTGCTAGGAACAATATACTGTGCAGGTACTATTTCGCATTGTTTGTAATGAGGCGATAATAGTGATCCTAGTGGTTAGCAACTATCTATGGATGTATATTTATTACATATTGAGCTTCGTGACTGTACATGCTAGACTGTGCTAATACTCTCTTTCGGGGGAATGTGTTAGTTTGCAGTTAGAAGCTGAACTGTTGAAACGTTTATCATTATTGCATTTTCGAGAAAAATGAAAGTTTTGGCGGTAATTTTTCTGGATATGGATTGTTATTCCTCAATGTCAGAAATATTAATTATATACCTTATATTCTTAAAGATAAATCATTACGTTTATAGCACTGTATGTTTAATTGATTTCGTTTTTAAATTATGATATGTTTTGAGGTTATGAATTACAACATCAGTGTGTCACAAATATGAAATACTAATGTTATTAGTATTCCATCTTTATACCTTAGTTTTCTGTTTCGTTACTAGTGTTGACACTTTAGGAGGAGGGAAAACCTTACCTTCCAACAAACTTAGAAAACAGTGGAATCAGAAACCAAAGCAAGGAATCATAAAAAAAGTTCGAGAAAAGTTGTGAGAGACGATTCAACTGGATTCAGTATTGCGGTTGGAAAAACACCTTCTAATGAAGAATGTGAATGCTTGTTCTGTGCTTTTCTCAGTGTGACCATTTTGACTTTGCGATTTGGTTAATCTTGTAACGTGCTAATAGTATTCCATATTTGTACTTTCTTTTTTATGAAGAAAATATGTTAGATTTTGAGGAAATTATTTTTTTTTCAAACATTTGATAACATCTTATGAACTTCGAAGTCCGGTGTATCATTCACAGTGACATTCAGCAATAAACAGGACGATACTTTACGTTTAATAATTAAAAACGAAAAAGCAAAATGGTATTCCATATTTGTAACATTTCCTCTACCCTAATCATCAGCCTAAAATAAAAAGAAGAGCTGTTATCTGAACGGCTTCCCTCTCTGGAGATCCTGGTTCATATCCTGATGAGTAAAAGATGTTTCTTTCTCGAGTTTCTGCAGCTTCATCTGCCATCATCCCAGTCTCCTTCATCATTTTATCATAGCCGCATGATGAAGACATTCAATAGGGGGCTCATATCTGACCAGTCACTTGACCTGAAAACAGATTGAAGGAGATAGAGAAACGCAGTATAAGGAACTGATGCTTTGCAGTACACTAGATTTAATCTGTGTTGCGATATGAGACATTTAACTTCAAGTTGAATGTTAATGATGGTTTGTTCAAAACTAGCTCTCGGACGTTGATGATGTTATACATGGGGCCGGAAAATCGTGATGATGTCTCCCAGAAAGTAAATTGCCGTGTGTAATAATAATAATAGTTTTATTTTCCTTGGCAGAGTTAAGGCCATCAGGCCTTTTCTTCCACTCAACCAGGATCAAATCACATACAGAAAAAATACATACCGGTGTGTAGGAAGGATCAGATTGTAATTCCGGAGAATTTTAGTGACGTGTGGTAGATTATCCTTAGCATTAAGAACCTTGTTTTAATTTTTTTTATTAGGCCTATAATTTAAAATCACCGGTTCCCGGATTTTAATGGAATATCATACTTGAGTTCATATTTTATAGACGGTAATAACTTATTTATGAATTCTGGTCATGGTAACCTGGCTACAAAATTATATTGATGTGTTTTTTTGTTTTAAAAATCTAAAAAAATTTTGTGTTATTTTATCGTTAACGTAAAGAAAGGCACGAGAAATCTGAAAAAGGGGGGGGGGAAGAAAAAAAGAACATATTAACACAGTCTAGTATATACAGTCACGAAGCTTGAGTTTATGAGGGTACTAGGAACAATAGACTGTGCAGATACTATTTTGCATTGTCTGTAATGAGGCGATAGTAGCGATCCTAGTGGTTAGCAACTATCTATGGATGCATATTTAATACGTACTGAGTTTCGTGACTGTAGGCTATATAGGCCTACTAGACTGTGGTATTAATGAATAGTCTCCTGTGTCCTGAGAGTATAGAATACTATAATATATTTCATACATGATTATGATATAAGATGTATGTGCTGACACTCGAAGTATAGTATAATATACCTGGATTTGTGCCCTAACTGTAACCTGCAGAATTGTTTCAGTATTTTTCCTCATGTCAGTGATTTTTTTAAAGTGTAGATAGTGTATTGAACTTTAAAAATAAAACAGCAAATGTCCCAGCACTCAGGAGGATAGCATGAAATAATTGAGCCATTCATAGCAAAAGCGGTGTAAGTCAAAATTGAGTAATGCGGTTTGAAGTAAAAATTCTGTAAAATACAGCACAAAGTAGCAATCAATATATCCTTCTTGTTATCCACTGACTAATAATAATTTAAACAAATTGGATATTAATTGCTACTTTGCGTTGTATTTTACAGAATGTTTACTTTAACCCTCATTACCCATTCTTGACTTACACCACTTTTGCTCTGAACGGCTCAATTTATTTCATAAACATTAAAAATATTTCAAAAATTTTATTTAAAGCAATTTAAGGGATCTAAAATAATTTGTTAAGTAATTTTCAAAATTGAATTTAGAAGATATCACTGTTGGTAACATTTCATTATGCACAAGCTGTAAATGTAGAGAGAGAGAGAGAGTTAATATATCGATACTCGTACTCTCATAGTAGACCTGACAATGCGTTCTGATGTACATACCTCAAGCCAACTTGAAAGATAAACTTAGGTGTCAATTATATAGTTTTATAGAGTCTACTGTATGGAGAGTAGTTGAACTTTATTTTTTTATGATTCATGTAACATTTTGTAGGTGGGTACAAAAAATGTGTTTATGAAAAATTTAAATAGCAGACCCGAAAAATAACCGTGTGAAGTATGATCTTTAAATGTTTTGGCTTGTAACATCTGTGTTCGACCTACATTAACAGAAAATTGAAAGGATTTTGTGGAACGGAAATTACACACCGTGGATACGCGTCATATCCGATAAACCTAATAACATGAACTAGTCTATTTCTATACACAAAGGAAGTTCGCACATAGTAACCAACAGTATACATAACCTATTTGGAAGGATTTATTGTTATCCGTTATGTAAATGTAAAAAAAATATATATGTAACTCACTAGTGCTTCGACATGGATGCGAAATACACATATACGCAACACATGCGTAACTATAGAAATTAAATACAAGCTTGACATTACACACACACACACACACACACACACACACATATATATATATATATATATATATATATATATATATATGGATAAAATAACAATAATATATACAAGATATTCTCTTGTGTTTGTGTGCAATATGTGCGTTAATTATTAAATTGCCTGTTTTAATGCATTATTATTATTATTATTATTATTATTATTATTATTATTATTATTATTATTATTATTGGAGGATTGATAGTTATTCATAGCATATTTAATTTCATTCATTAGACACATTTAAATCTTTCATCAAATTGTATTTATTTATCTCAATTTCTGTGTAGACGTTTAACACAGTCTTGGAAATTTCTCTAAATCTCCCGTCACTTTTTTAAATAGAAATTGCTAGCTGTAAAAATACGGAAGACAGTAATTGAAGTAAAGAGTAAAGATATCAAATTATTTAAATTTTCCATATTATTTGAGTAATTTCTTGCGCATTCTGGAATTTAATTTTTGTACGTAAATTAATTTTTAAAATGAAATTAGTAAAATCGAATCTAATCTTCATACTGGAGACAAGATTAGATTTGAAATAAAATAGTATCCGCGAATCCGCTTTTACTTTTCTTCCCGAGTGTGCCTGTGGTTATTATATTTGATATGTGACGTAAATAAAATGAAAGAGCAGCCTAATTGGGGTTAATGTCGAGTTCTCATGAAGCAAACGCCGCCGTGCGGACCGAACTCTGCGGTAGAGCTCGGAGAGCGCCGAATGATTTCCTCGGCCGTCGCCGGCCCCTTGGCGGTAGTCTGCCCTCCATTAACAGCGTTTGAAAGCGGATAAAGAGGATTCAGAATATATCTTTTTGGTGTAATTCCTTCAGTATTCTGTTTTAAAAACTGTGTTTCTTTATAATATTAGATACGACACAGTTAATGAAGCTTGTGCAGTGTATATAGGCCTATATTAATGTTACTGAACATGAACTTGAAAGTAATATTGTGTGTCAAATTTGTACTGTAAAACCACTTTGTATTGAAATCAAATCAGAATTTTATCATATTAACAGTACGTTGAGCGAAATAGAAATTTTGTAAGAAAAAAATATAGCAGTATGATGTAAAATCCAAGTGAAGACAGGGGGAAAAATCCATAATTTCAATATGATTCATTAACGATCTTAATCAGTTACACATTTCTGTAGCAATGGTTACAAAAAGAAGTGGAAATCCAAAGTAATAGTTTTTCGAATATCTGTGGTTACAGCCTTATTATTGTATTTGAGTTATCTGTAATTTTTTTGAGCTGTGTGTTTATGTGTAAGTTGTTCTTTTTCATAATTACGTGCTATTAATTAATCAAACCTGAATTTTATTATATGACATTACACTTTACCCGTATAGGGGCCTAAGCACTTAATTGAAGGCAAAATAAATTGCAGTACACCTATATGTAAGGGAGAGTTGGGTAGCATCGGACATCGGGTAATATCGGTCAGTGAGTTTCTTTCATCTACCACCAGATGTTAGTAACTGAATGCATGGTTACGTTTCCGTGATGTCGCATACAGAAATGTAACCATGTCATTCAGGTACTACGATCTGGCGGTAGATGAAAGAAACGCACTGTCCGATATTACCCGATGTCCGATACTACCCAACTCTCCCTTAGGCCTATAAGTATACTTGGATTCATATTTATTAATTACTTAAACAAGTTGCATTTGTCTGGAACAATAGTTAAAAAGGCAGAAAAAATCTGAATTATGGATAAATTTATTTCAAATACGTAGAGATATGTTTTTATTATTATTTGTATTCTTTTGTTTGCTACAATATTAGTTGCAAATTATGTGAAATAATAATAATAATAATAATAATAATAATAATAATAATAATAATAATGAATAATAATATATTATTATTATTATTATTTTACATCATTTACATAATTAGTTGTAAATTATGTAAAATAATAATAGTATTGTAGCAAACAAAAGAATACAAATAATAATAATATTGTTATTATTATTATTATTATTATTATTATTATTATTATTATTATTATTATTATTATTATTATTATTATTATTATTTGCAGAGCTAGTAAAGATAATGCACATTTTATCAATAGTCAACTTCATTTTGTCAGACACGTCAGCAAAGTTAGAAAACTCCGAATTGACTTTTATTCACCTGGTGGTTTGGTGTCTACGACCTTTGCTCAGTACACGAATGTCTTATGTTAAGAATCAAGATTCATCCAGTACTAATAGGAACATTTATAATTTCTGTACAAGACAAATCAGATCTCCATTAACTCGCTGTTAGTCTCAACTGTTCCAAAAATTAAATTCATTATTTATGTATTACAACAGTATTCAGTTCACTGCCTGATTGTCTTCAAGCTTTGAAAGGCCAAGGGAAAAGTTCAGAACAGAATTAAAACAAAATGTTTCCGTGTTTATATATTCCAGCCATCAATTGAATTGTTTTGCTTAAATTGCATTACTAGGTGTTTCCGTAAAAGAGTTTAACCTTCATTTTTTGAAATGTGACCTTTTTGCTGTAATTATCGTTATTAGTTAAAATTTAATTACAAAACGTGAGGATATATTTTTGACAAATATATTTACATTCTTTCATACTAAAGTAACTAATAATGATAAAATTTAATAATAATAATAATAATAATAATAATAATAATAATAATAATAATAATCGTTTATTTAACCTGGCAGAGTTAAGGCCTTCTCTAACACTCAAACCAGGAGTAAAACTGCGTTTCAAAGAAGCACTACAAATTTACAAAGTACACTACAGTTCTACACACAAAACTGAACAAGATAATAATAATATAATGTAAACAACAAGTAAGTAGAAATCAGACATAATATATAACATACAGAAAGAAAGGAAAAAGCATAATAAAATGTGAACAGCAGGTCAAAATAAATGAGATACACAAATTATAGCTGTTTCTGAAAAAAATTTATTTTCCTTAATACCATCGATATACAACACGTATTAAATGTTTTTATACAATTTTTTACTTAATCCAAATCTCAAAGCTATAATAACGCTGAAGTAAGGAAGTCATGGAATACAATAAATAAAATAAAAGATAAAAAATTAATTCTTTGGAAAATAGAGAACTGACAACTTAAGACAAAAACTATCCACCAGATTATTATCAGCAGAAATCATGGTGTTTGTTCGTTACAAATTTTAGTGGGACATAATTTAATTCCATTAATGTGCTATAGGCTACGTACATCAGTATATTCAAAGATATAATCTTGATTATACAAACATATTGACATCACTGAATACTTAAAACATGGAGAAGATTGCACTGCTAATGAGAGTGTTTATTATAGTTAATGTTGATAATATTTTCAAAACGAGAATATGATTGCAGAAATAAATTCATTGTAATACTTTCATTAACAGTTGAACAGAAAGACATTTAGTTTGCAGGATATGAATCTCTGAGAGAACTCGTTTTCCTATAGTTTGTGTACATTAAGGTCAGTTAATTAGTTTTGCAAACATGTTTTTCAGTAATTGGATACTGGAACAGAACATGTAGTTCATGAACTACAGTGGTACCAGCACAACTGCCTTTAACAAGGTGCTCATACATAGTTCAGTAAAACAATATTATGATACGAAAAATTAATGTGAAATTCAAAATTAATTATTTTTGACAAATTTATGTCAGAAACATAAATTTAATAAATATGTAACTTTATTTTTGTTAACCAGTGCCCATAAGGTAAAGGTTGGTAATACTGTGATACGAGTAAAATTGTGATAGTTCTTTTTGAGAATATATTACAATTTTACTGAGCGAGAGGAAGATCGGTTTTTTTGCGTCAACGTATTAAAACAATGTTTGTGGAAAAGTTGCTGCACAAAACCGGTCCTTCTCTCGCTCAGTAAAATTGTAATAAATTCTCAAAAATCTATCACGATATTACTCGTATCACAGTCTTAGCAACCTTTACCCTATACTAGATTAGTTATTGCTTCAAATTATAATTAAGTATTGAATACCAGAATTTAATTTTTTCCTTTTTATTTAACTGTAATTTCCTTTTAGTTATTTTAATATCAAGAACACTTGTAGGGTCCAGGGGAAAAACACGTTTAGCCTAAATTTAGTAATTTTTATATTTTAATTGAATCTGACTGGTAAAATAGAGATATTTAAGATGCCCTAATCATACACGGGAAAATCTTGCTTGGTTCCACATTGTAAACATATTAAGGAAAGGCTTACACGGGAAGAAACTGTCAGTTCTGGAAGTTTGTAAACGCTCTCTTGAACATGTTTGCAGTATGTGACTAAACGTGTTTTTCCCCTGGGCCCTTCATTTATTTCCAGATAGTAATTTCTTTAAAATTAAACCAACACTCTAGATCAACGTTTCTCAATCCTTTTGATGATGAGACCTCTTCTTTCCTCACATTACTTCAACGCGGTCCCCTGGTCTATGTAAAAAATAAAGTCAATTAATTAATTACTTCTCATACCCATTTTCATTCTGTTCTCGTGAAAACGTGTTGTCTTCCTAAGGCAAGGGGAAGGATAAATTTCACAGATAACAATATAGGCTACAATTAAAAAGAAAATATAATTTACTTGTTTTTATTTAACCCAAAGTAGTCGTGTTTCATGTTTTCATAGAACAACATTTAAACATTATTATTATTATTATTATTATTATTATTATTATTATTATTATTATTATTATTAAAGTTATCACTATTTTGTTCGCGGGCCCCATTAACTCCTCCTTTGCCTCTTAGAAGGTCGAGACCCTCAGATTGAGAACCACTGCAGTAGATAATATTCCATTACAAAAATAGGAAAATGAACTAAGATGTCTGATGTTTCAATATGTGCTGTCAAAATTTATCAGATATCCATTATTTAAACTCAGAGAATTAAGACCTATGAGAAACTGTTGTTATTATTATTATTATTATTATTATTATTATTATTATTATTATTATTATTATTATTATTAAAGTTATCATTATTTTGTTCGCGGGCTCCATTAACTCCTCCTTTGCCTCCTAGAAGGTCCAGACCCTCAGATTGAGAACCACTGCAGTAGATAATATTCCATTACAAAAATAGGAAAATGAACTAAGATGTCTGATGTTTCAATATGTGCTGTCAAAATTTATCAGATATCCATTATTTAAACTCAGAGAATTAAGACCTATGAGAAACTGTTGTTGTTGTTGTTATTATTATTATTATTATTATTATTAAAGTTATCATTATTTTGTTCGCGGGCTCCATTAACTCCTCCTTTGCCTCCTAGAAGGTCGAGACCTTAAGATTGAGAACCACTGCAATAAATAATATTCCATTACAAAAATAGGAAAGTGAACTAAGATGTCTTATGTTTCAATATGTACTGTCAAAATTTATCAGATATCCAATATTTAAACTCAGAGAATTAAGACCTATGAGAAACTGTTGTTGTTATTATTATTATTATTATTATTATTATTATTATTATTATTAAAGTTATCACCATTTTGTTCGCGGGCCCCATTAACTCCTCCTTTGCCTCTTAGAAGGTCGAGACCCTCAGATTGAGAACCACTGCAGTAGATAATATACCATTTCAAAAATAGGAAAGTGAACTAAGATGTCTTATGTTTCAATATGTACTGTCAAAATTTATCAGATATCCAATATTTAAACTCAGAAAATTAAGACCTGTGAGAAACTGTTGTTGTTATTATTATTATTATTATTATTATTATTATTATTATTATTATTATTATTATTATTATTATTATTAAAGTTATCATTATTTTGTTCGCGGGCTCCTATAACTCCTCCTTTGCCTCCTAGAGGGTCGAGACCCTCAGATTGAGAATCACTGCAATAGATAATATTCCATTACAAAAATAGGAAAATTAACTAAAGGCCCATTCACAATGAAAATTAAACATAACCGTAACATAAACACAGACGTTTGCGCCTAGGCTACCAAATGGGACCATTCACAATGATTCAAATAAGCATTGACATAAACATTACCGTAAGACGTTAACATGAAAGTTTGCAAACTCCAAACTTTCATGCTTATGCTTACGTGATTTGCAAACAGAACACAATCGTGGAGCGCTGAAGTATACGACAGAATATGAAGAAATGGCGTCGTTGTTATGTTTCCATGGTTACCAAGTATGTTTGCTGTTATGTTTATGTTCCCATCGTGAATGATGGTATGACTTCTTGATTTTACCGTAACGTTTATATTCTTAAGTTAACGCTTAAGTTATGTTTAATTCTCATTGTGAATGAGCCTTAAGATGTCTTATGTTTCAATATGTGCTGCCAAAATTTATCACATATCCTATATTTAAATTCAGAGAATTAAGACATATGGGAAACTATTGTTGTTATTATTATTATTATTATTATTATTATTATTACCATCATTGTTATCATCAGGGAACGGATTTATATGGACTAAAAAT
This sequence comes from Periplaneta americana, assembly GCF_040183065.1. Classification (NCBI taxonomy): domain Eukaryota; kingdom Metazoa; phylum Arthropoda; class Insecta; order Blattodea; family Blattidae; genus Periplaneta; species Periplaneta americana. Next base: position 158,184,541 of record NC_091118.1, on the reverse strand, counting down.
ATATGAAATATGTAAATATATATGTAGTTATTTTTACCAAAATATGGAATTAAATATGGATTTTTACCAAAATATGGAATTAAATATGGACTTAAAATTATAAAAAAATGACTATGTACGTTAAATATTGGTACATTTTAATCAAACTAAACAAAAAATATAATGGACGTACCTTATCTTCCAATGTAGTTTCAACAAAACACAATTTTTATTGTCTGTTACCATAACAATAGGTTACAAACATTTCTTTCAAGTGCTGAAAAGTGAATCTTCTTCTATTGTCTCTGAGGATAGATTTATACTGACTAAAAGAGCGTTCGACGTCACAAGAAGTAACTGGTACATAATTCAATTTCACAATGTCTGCTGGGGATAAGTCCAAGTTAATCTTCACTGTTGATTCACCACTCATCACAGCAACAACCTTTTGTAGTTCTTCATATCCAGGGTTTTTTGAAAGTACAGTGTCCACCTTAGCTCTTACTGCATCTGCAACTTTACCTCTACCACGATTCAGTTGTTCCACAGTACTATTTATAATTTCAAAACTTTCAGATAGTGAAAGGTGCCTATTTTGGAGACTTTTGAGCGTTTTTATGATGCATGAAAATGTATGCTGAATGTGAGCTAAGTCATTCTTCATACTTATGTCACAGGTAACTGTTTTTGCAGTATCAATTGAGACTGCATCTTCAGAGTCCAATGCAAGGAGAACATTGTTAATAGAGTCTATATGTTCGGCATAATATTCAACTGCTTCTAGCCATGTACCCCATCTAGTTAAAATTGGCTTTGGTGGCAATGGAATTTCAGGGTACATTTCTTTCAACACGTTAACTCTACTGGGAGCTTTGAGAAATACTTTTTTCACTGATGAAATCAACAAATCTACTTTAGGGAAATTGTCTCTGACCACTTCTGCCACACGATGAAATGCATGCGCCACACAAGTAAAATGAGTCAATTTAGGATATACAACAGATAATGCTTGTCCAGCTTTGACCATATAAGGGGCAGCATCGCTAATAAAGAATAACACATTATCGTACATAATACCCTTTGGCCACAGGATACCCATAGCTTCGTTGAACAGTTTAACTATAGTTTTGTTATTGCACTTTTCTAGAACATCACAATGTAAAAGAATTCGTTCAGAATATTGTTCACTTAACAAACCGATAACTACATTACCAACAAGTCTACCTTCTTTGTCGGGAGTCTCATCAATGGAAACCCAAATTGAACTATCTTTAATTTCATCTCTTATCTTCTGTATTGTCTCATCGTAGATGGATGGAGCATACGTCTTCCTAAGTGTTGACTCATCCGGGATTGTATGTTGAGTATATTTTTCAAGGAATTCCCTGAAGACCTTATTCTTTAGTTTGTAGAGAGGAATATCAGCAGAGATGAGAGAACGGCACAGGTCGATGTTAAACTCAGATCTTACATTCGATGTTGTTGGTTGTGTGAAAAACAATTGTCTCTGCTTGGAATTTAGTTGTTTGTTGGCCTGATGTTTACTAGTTGTAATGTGTTGTTGCACCAGGAACTTTTGTGTAGATGATACTGCACACTGACACAAATTACAAAATAATATTTTATTGTCAGTTGATAAACCATCTTCTTTAAATTCTGAAATGTAACTTGTTAGTTTTGATTTTAAATTGACTGAATGACGTACTTTTGGCATATTTACCGTCTTTATAGTATGATTTACAAAACTGAACCTATGTGTACTCTGACTGGCATTTAACTGTTGAGCTGCACAACTGAAGTCTGTTAAAAATTTTAAATTAAATTAATACAGTTTTGTAACTTACTTTCCCATTGTTGATAGGACTGCTAATTTTCAAATAACTCTGATGTTAAAGGGATTACTGAACATGTGTTTAAATCTCTATTGTTGAAATGTATTTTTAAAAGTTAATGGAATTTTGTTTTGTTTTATTGTTAAACCTAATATAATATGGACTGTTTTATATGAAATATGGAAAATATATGGAAATTAACGAAAATATGTACTAAACTCTAAAATATGGAAAAATATGGAAAATAAAAGTAGGATTTTTCAACCCTACACATTGTGAAACATAAAGATAATGCAAAATATAAATTATATTAGCTTTATAAGTAAATATGTATTTACATATAAATCCTTTCCCTGGTTATCATCATACTATTTATAATATTTAATGTTGGAATAATTTGAATACTATAATCATCATTTTGTCTTACGTTACCATCTATTGCCATCATTTATAATAGTGCTATTTTACATTTTAATATAAAATTATACATCTCTGAAATAGATTAAAAATAATCTTTTATTTATGTTGCTGATTTTTTTTCAGATTGGATGAGCCCCTTTGACAGAGTCGTTTGTGGTAAGTAGCAAAAAAAAAAAAGATATCTATATTTAATCATTTTAAAACAATTTCAGTTTTAATTTGAAGGTGAAAGTTGTGCATGTCACACTCATATAAGAGCATATCAGTTGATAATTTCTACAAAATTAGCACTGCTTTTCATCAATTTCTTGCATGTGGGGCTTGATTGCACTAATTTCAGCACATTTAGTTTTCTGTGCACAGTTAACTAAAAATCACCTGTGTTTATAAGGTCTTCAGCTTCATTCTATCTAAAGTCTTAAAGTTTTCAGGAAATCTTGAGTGAAGTGTTGGACTTTGAACGGAAGGGGAAAAAAAAGTCTGACTAGACATACATGTTATATGACTTCCGCGAAATATTAAATTTTCATCTGACGTATATTAAAAATGTGATTTATTTCTTTGAAGTGGCAAATGGAATTAAAAATAGGAGTTTTTTCGACAACTTAAAGTAAATTTAAGCAGTATTAAGTGAGAATAACAGTTTCCAATGACCATATTCTTCAAATCATGATCGTTACTATTCCAGGCTGGGCATTAAGTTGTCTTAAGTAATTGTTTTCGTAATGAATTTTTATGTACCGAAATTCACGTCTAGTGTGATTTCGATAGGTATATCGATGTGATTTCGGCCCTCGTACAAGAGTCCGCAATTTTTAAGGCGTTGAATTATGAAAGTAGTTTCTTTTTATCGTTTCGAATTATTTTGGCAGAGTTACAAAGCTATTCCAGCGATCACTAAATTTATAATTGATTGAAATAGAGTATTATAGTCAACATAAAGTTGCTTAAATCTGTGTAGCAATTCATGTCAGCCTATAACTCGGATTTTGCAACTTTTGCTTTTATTCTTCTTGAAAATAAAGTTCCCTTACGCCGTTGATTTAATATTCGATGCCGTAAGTTGTCAGTACCAGTACAAGTTAAATTTCTTGCATTGCATTTGAGTGTAGGTTTTCCTGTGATCTCCATGCCAAAATTGTCCTTATTTTTTCTCGTGTTTAAATGCAAAACATTTGCATATTACATTTTAAGTAGTTTTACTCTCAAAACTAGTCATGCCACTACACACAGCAATGGATAATTTAATGTTGATTTGTGAAGGTAACTGATTTTTTAATGAAAATAAAATTTAATGTTTTTGCTATATAGTTCATAAACAGTCGGTCAAATATCAGCAAAGTTGTTACCCTTTCTTCCTTTTGTCAGTTGAATTAATTTTGTTTATCTGTAGATGCATTTACATAATACAATATATTGATCTGATGCACATTTTGTACCGGTGTCTCATATTTATTTATTTATTTATTTATATCAATTATTTTTTTTATTTCTGAATTATACGATGTAGACTTATGATGTTTAGGATAGCACTGGAAGGTATTCAAAATTTATTTCTTGTTCACACGTGAAATTATTTATTTTTTGCCTTTCATTTTTGCGCATTTACGTATCTATATTTTCTATAGCACGTAGTGTTACCACAGTCTAGTATATACATTCACGAAGCTTGAGTTGTGAGGGTGCTAGGAACACTAGATTGTGCCGGTACTATTTCGCATTGTCTGTAATGAGGCGATAGTAGCGATCCTAGTGGTTAGCAACTATCTGTGGATGCGTATTTACTACGTATTGAGCTTCGTGACTATATACTAGACTGTGGTGTTACTGTTTCTGACGGTTTAGCAGATTTATTCTTTTAATTTATAATTGTGTTCATTTGAGAGTATTATTCTTGATTTCCGCCTTCCTTTTTAGTAAGTTATATAAAAAAAATTCACATACTTTGTTGACCTAAGATAATAATTTGAATCTGTTATATATTGAATAGTACTTTTTTCCGTGAATTAATGGTACTGAAAATTATGCTAAATTTATTTCTTGTTCACACGTGGAATTATTTATTTTTCGCCTTTTGTCTTTTGCACAATTACTGCACTTACTGTATTTTCTATAGCACATAGTGTTACTGTATCTAACGGTTTAGCAGATTTATTCATTTGTTCAATTGAAAATATTACTTTTGAATTTTCTCTTCGTTTTTAATATGAAGTAAATTCACATACTTACTTCGTTGACCTAAGATAATAATTTGATTTTATTGTACACTAAATGCAACTTTATTCCGTGATTTAAACATCGTCTTGTATTAATCATTCTGATAAGTATGCTACATAATATATATTTCTTCTTCACACGTATAATTATTTATTCTTTATTTTTTTGTAGTTTAATTTCGCACATGTACACATTTGTACTTTCTATCCTCCTGAGTCCTGAGAGTACAGTATGCAATACTATACTTCATACATGATTATGATATAAGATACCGAAGTATAGTATAATATACCTGCATTTGTGCCCTAATTGTAACCTGCAGTCGACCTGGTTGGCGAGTTGGTATAGCGCTGGCCTTCTATGCCCAAGGTTGCGGGTTCGATCCCGGGCCAGGTCGATGGCATTTAAGTGTGCTTAAATGCGACAGGCTCATGTCGGTAGATTTACTAGCATGTAAAAGAACTCCTGCGGGACAAAATTCCGGCACATCCGGCGACGCTGATATAACCTCTGCAGTTGCGAGCGTCGTTAAATAAACCATAACATGTCAGTGACTATTTTTTTTGAAGTGTAGAATTATATTGAACTAAAAATAAAACAACAAATGTCTCAGGACTCAGGATACTAAAGCACTTAGTGTTGCTATGTCTGGTCGTTAGCGGATTTATTCTTTGATTCTACTCTATTTTGATTTATTTGAAAAATAATTTTATGCACATACTTTGTTGATATGTTGCATTGCAATAAATATCACTATATTCCATAAATTGAACTTTGTCTCGTGTTTATCATATTTAAGCTGTATGGAATTTTTGTTAGACTGTTATGGGAAAATATTTACCAGTCGTCCTACTACATTATTTCTACTTAGACAAAAATTTCATTATGATTATCCGTCAATCTGTAGGTAATACTAAATCGTACTGTATTATATTCATTAATAACAAGGTAGTAACTTCGAACGAAAAATCTTCGTCTTCCCGTGTAAACTGATAATATCGGCACAACATTAAAGTTCCTAGTGTTAGCAGTGAAAGAATTATAGTGTTGTGGAATGTAAGGCCGGCCTATTGTTGGAGAGATATTGCTTTTAATTCGTTCATATATTGCCGGAAGTAATATTGTTGCAAGTAAGTCGTATTATATTCCTATTCGTTTACAGATTAATATAACTACATTTTAGTGTTGGGGATAAATTTCTGCTCAGTTGCTTTAATGGTTAATAAATATTCAAATATTGTGCATAAGCATATTTGTAAGAGTAATGTCTTCCTAATTAATGGACAGATTAACAAAAATGTTGCAGTGTTCGTCTTAGGTATAAAAATTATTATATTATCCGAGGTAGACTCCTGCGCAATTTATCAAGTATTTATTATTTTGTATAAGACAGTAGTGGAAATTTTGTTGGGGATGCCTAGACGCCATAATGACATTTCATTAAATTCCACAATAAACAATAAATTGAAATGAAGATCATTTCACCGGAATATTACAGTGAAATTGAATTCTCCAATGTTAAAAGGAACTAAGTCAAAAAATAAAAAAATACAACTTTTCAGGAGAGAAAAAAAAATGCAATTTTGAGTTTATTTGGTAAAACAAAGTATTGTTTTGTTATATTATTAGGGGCCTATTAAACACATTTTTTGACTACCCTAACTGTTAAACACCCCAATATTTCCGAACTTATAAGTTATAACATTTTAAAACCAGAAGAAAAGTGAAAAATGCATTATTTTGACTTAGTTCCTTTTAACATTGGAGGATTCAATTCTACTAGTGTGTAGTTAATTAGTTTTGAGAATTGTAGAAGCTCCAATTATGCTAATAATTGTTTATAATGGACATTTTACTTCAAAATATTCGAAACTCAGAATTATTCATTGTAGTTTCCTGTGAGTCTAAGTGAAAATATTTTTATAATACACATGAATTGATGTGTTCTGATACTGATACAGAATAAATATTACGAAAATTTGCGTTTCGTATTTTAGACAAAGGAAAGCGTTTTCATGGGAACATTATGGCTATAGGCTTAATACATTACATATGGCTGATTTCCTAAGGAGTACAGAATGAAAATTGGGCTGGTTTACTTGCTAACATAGGTTAACGAACACGGTAAGGAAAGGTCTCCAAAACGATTTAAGACACAGAAATAAACGTCGTAACCAAAATTTGCTAATATAGCCTATGCAGCTCCTACCAAAAGTTTAAGGACACTCCACTATAAATAATGTTTCACTCCTGTCCTTGTACTTTGGCCTATGTGAAACACTCATAGACCAAATTCCTGTGAAAAGTGAAGTTTTTACTGCAAACCCAATCTGTCTATAGTCCAAACTGTGGATTATATAACAGTTTTTCTGTTGTGAGGCTTTTTGACAAATTGCATATTTTGTAGAAAAAAATAATTACTCCAGAATGGGTTGACTTAGATCAGTGAATTTTGGGATAGAGTTAGACATATCTGAAGGACTTATTGTGAAATTATTGCTTTTTGTTTAAAATAATTGTGACAGTTCGTGCAGGCATTGAAATCCAGTTCTTTTTTCCTTTTTGAAACATTGCCATTTTCTAAAATTCTCTTGAGTTTGAAATTCGCATCAAATAGACCCGGGTCTGCTATTGCCATTTACAAAATTACATTGGGAGTTGGTAACATTGATGAATCAGCTTAGTCCCTCCATTTTTGTAATCGGCTGTGGAGTTTACTACAAGTGTAGATTTCCTCCTTGAAAAAAAAAAAAAAAGAAAACAGTTTGAAATTCAGTGAATGTGGACGTTAATTCGCAGATTATTAGGATGTGAAAGAATGACTGAAGATAATATCTAACTCCTTTCCAAAATTCATTCATGTAAGTTAACCCATTCTGGAGTAATTAATTTTTTTCCTACAAAATATGTAATTTTTCAATAAGTTTCATAACAGACAAATTGTTATATAACCCATAGTTTGGAAGATAGATAGATTGGGTTCGCAGTAAAACTTCACTTTCCACAGGCATTTGGTCCCTATATAAACAACAGGTGCTTTCACATAAATGTAAGAACAGGAGTGAAACATCACTTATGGAGGGGTGTCCTTAAATTTTTGTTAGAATCTGTAATCTATACGTTAAGCAGTGTTGTAATATTCTATTTTTCATTTTACGGTGTATCTTATTTTAAATAAAGTTGTGGAAATTGAGTAGCAGTTGTTATACATATACCGCTTCTCAATGTTATCATGAGGACAGTAGTGAAAGACATTCTTTATAATGCCAAGAAGTTATCAGACTACATTTATAAATTATATATTCACATACATTAGCTTTACATTTCTACTAGAATAGTTCCTAACGTTGTTTTGCTATTTACTTGAAATGGATCTTTAAAAGTCTAGAAATATTAAAAGACAACAGTAATTTATAATACAATTTTAATATTATTTAGGGTGGTATTAGACAAATACGCGCCAGTAGGTCTGTTGTGAAAGAGATTTTCCCCTTATATTTTCTTATACAGTACAGTAAAATGTAAAGCAATACATACAGTGGAGTACATATTATATTTTAAACCTTCGTTTGTGTAATCGACAATAATATTTGTTTGTATAGTTTAATTAGGCCTACTTTAATGCACACTTGATGGATTTTTCTTTATTTTTTCAATACTATGGGTGTAATATTGTAATTCCATAGTTCTAATGTATAAAAGTAAGTTTTATTTAATTTTTCTAAACTCATTTTTTTACTGTCCGGATTAAGCGAAGTCCGGCTTATCGAGGTCCGGATTAACGAGATTTTACTGTATTTCACGCACATTATTTCTAAATTTATTGACTCTAGAATGAATTTGAATTTCTGTATGTATATGTGTTAATTATTACAAGGTAATTATCATAAAAGCAAATATGTCTGGGGAAATGCGGAAGTAGCGTTTCATATTAATTTATTACCTAATATCTTCCCTGTATATTTTTCTCATCCCATTTCATTCCTTGCTCTTTTTATCACGTTTGTGAGTAGACTATATTTCTGGAAGAAATCAACACTAATTTGATAATTTATTAATATCATAAATCTTTTCCTTTTTGTGTTGAATTATTAATTAATTCGAAGTCTGAAATTTAATGTTTATCAAATTTTTATTTACTCTGAGTTAATTTGTGTCTTTGGGAACATATATTTTCCGCCTAAAATCGATTTATGTTACTTTTTTCTCGCGTAAATAATTTGATAAAATAATACCTTTACTGAGATTCCTCCCTGACTTTTATTTTTAAAATCCTCATACGTCTGTCATATAATATAGTAGCTTCCGTTGTGGGATAAAAATAGTCCGCTAGTACTGTGGCTCTTAGTTACTTCCCTACTAACAGCTTCAAAGCACAGCTGCGTTAACTTTCACTAATGCCGTCAAGTGCTGGAAAGGTAGGGTCAAAAACTCTCTTGTCAAAACTTCACTTACTGGCTTAGTGGTGTTTCGAGACAACTCTCCACAAAATATGTAGACAATTACTCCAACATTGTCTTAGGTCAGAACTGTGATTGACATCCAATTCTTGAATTTTTTTTTCTTCATTGACGTCTGTGAATTCAAAGATGTATAAAATTGTTTTATTTTATACCTCCTGATACTTCGGTACCGTTCTTGTTCTATACATTTTTACATAACAACAGAGAAATCAGTATTTTAAATTTGTTATGGATCATTCATTTGCTAGAATTATACATCTCATTACGTAAAACTAATTTATTACTACACAGGCGACTCATAAGTAAGTTACAAATCGAAGTAGCGAACTATATTTTAGTATGAGACACCCGTTACTGCCATCGCTACATGACAGTATTGTACACATGTCAAGATGGTCGATGTGCGCACAAGCGAAACTAATAAGCAGCAGTTGCAAGGTGGTGTAAGCTTGTATACTCCTGTCATTGTCGAGCAGCGCTCCGTTGTGCGATTTTTCTTGGCATAAGATCAGCAAACGATATTCATAAAGAAATGCTTCCCTTTATGGCGAGTACTGCCTGTCATGTCGAGATATCTAAATTTGTTTGAGTGCAGAAGATTTCTGAAGGATGGACGAGTATCGAACACCGAATCCGTTGGCCAGTTTAGATTGTCACGGATGCAAATGTGCAACAAGTTGGCGACTTGATCCGAACAGACAGAATGAAAGGGACGATATGCTAGCCCGGATAGTCACAAGTGATGGGTCTTGGGAAGATCATTACTAGCCCGAAACAAAGCGTGCATCAATACTCGAATCAAGTCGCCTATGCTAATCTCGAACAGAGGTGTCTCCATCTTGCAACTGAAACTTATTGATCTACACAGAGTAGATATACATTGGTGCTAAAATTCAGAGTATACATGACTAATTCACTATTGTATGGGTTTCTAACTGTATAAGTAAAAAAGTTTTTCATTTATCCTTGGTGTGGATTCAAAACAAAACTATTTTTTTTCTGCGATGGCAGGGCCCTTAACTTGCCGTTATTCGCCCCAACTTTACGATCGTGGCTCATAGATTTCTCTAATATTTAGAAGTGTAGACTAATTAGTTCGTCAAAGACTATCCAGAGTGCACCACAGGTGATGGGTCTATATTACACTCGCAATGAGGATGATGATGGAGAATAAATGTTGGGATGTCACAGGGAACCGGATGACCCTGAGAAAACCGCTATGTTGCCTGACCACGGCCTAGCCCAATACGGGAACAAAAATAAAGTTTTATAGCATTTTCATGGAACGTAATAAATTATGGACAGAATTCCAGAGAAAGTTCAGTAAAAGTAATGAATTTCGCAATACCTTAAAGACACAAGAAGTAATAGATACTACTTGGAAACCGGAGTGAAGTGCGTGATCAGGTCTGCGGCGCTGAGAAAGCAGGAAGAAAACAATTTAAGTATTATTAGTTGAAAAAATGCAGCTTGGACTTCTTCCATTACTGATGAAATATGTAGAAATTAACAACGTTTCGTTTCGAAAGTGGAATATACGTACTTTTATCGTCAAGTGAATAAAAGGTATTGTAATTTTTTTGGGGGTCGTTACCAATGGCAAAATCCACGAGTAAGTAGGATATTCTTGCCACCTTTTTTTTACGTAGATAAAGAAACCTGGAGGAAATATAACGATGCCACCACAGCAATAGGCTATCTTAAGCCTTGGTTTTTCTGAACCGACGCATGCGACGTGCGAGGTGCGAGGCCCGCCTCGCACAAATCCGGACTACACGAGAGATAGCGAGTGGTTTCTATAACTGCGAGATGCGAGGGCGTACCTCTCAGTTATAGAAACCACTCACTATCTCTCGTGTGGTCCGGATTTGTGCGAGGCGGGCCTCGCACCTCGCACGTCGCATGCGTCTGTTCAGAAAAGCCAGGGCTTTAGTGGCATCAACCGACCAGGCTGTATCACCTATACAAAGCATTGGTTCGATCCCCATGCATATACCCCTCCATCTTTCTCACACAAGCCCCTCCAAGGACTCAATCAAAATTCGAAGCCCGCTAAAGAGAAATCCTCCGCTAAATCTTACAGCTACGCGTACGCACCAGAAACAACATAGTTTATAGTACTATAACAAACACGAAGCCTCTTCTCACACATCTCACCACATAAACAGGAAATGCACACACTCAGCAATAAACCGCCTTTATACACAACACATCTTCGCAAATCCACCGAACACAAATAACAAAGCAACACTAGAGAAACATCTCTTCAACTACCACCAGTTCCAACCACCAAACAGAAACACATACAAACAAAACCGCAACTACGTGTTGGGAATTTGAATACTATCTGAGAGAACACGTGACAGCAACAGAGAGGCAGATCAATAAAATAGTTTGCCCCCAAGAAAGTCTCCATAACCACCAAGACACTGTGCCACCGGAAAGGGAGACTGAAAAAAACACTTAATAAAGAGAGTATAAAGTTTCCTACAGCACACATAAACAATTTAACCCTGTCACTTCCTAATCCTCTACAAAACAATAGCGTAAATCACAAAATTGGACTTATACCGGAGTAAAATCAATCACTCCACTCTACTTCACCCATACATCTACTGGAACTTATGCCAGAAATAATTTCATATATGTATATTTCTTGTTATTTATTACTGTGACTGAAGAGGGCAGTCTGCGCGTGTAGCACCCTATGACGACCGCTGACTCAAAGTCGGCAATGTCAATAAGCCATGTCATATAGCAGGGAATACCGACGGAAGGAATGCGATAAGGAAGAGAGGGCGAAAGGAAAGATCACGAGATACTGTACTCCAATCAGGAGAAAGTCTCAGGAGAATGAGACGCAGCGGAGTTATGCTGTGAATGAATGTTGTCATAAAATGTCATGGGTCACACACCTGGGTACATACATCTCCATTGGCTAACTCTCAAAGTACAAACGATAACACTGATACATATTTATACTACCCTAGTTACAAAATTAGATCACGGTTAATCTCCTGGTCTTTTAATCCCTCCATGCAGGAAATAGCATATGCAGGAGAGCGCATGTTTTTTAAACTGGCATTATAACGGTAATATTATCTATCTACTTCGCACCAATAGATGACACAATAGTAAGCACATTCCTTTCACGGTTAATCTCCTGGTTGGAGAACAGTAGCTTGAATGATATTCAAGAGTACAGTCGGAAGAGAAATGACATCGATAGAATCAGTTATGATAGTTACATTACGACTTTAGTTTGTTCCATTGCATGTGAATACGTGTCTTGTATCGCACGGTATTATTATTTCATTCGTAAGCATATGTTTCGCGTTAATTAGCTTGGAATTTTTCTCTTGCTACGTTCTTTATTTCCACAGCGATGTCCTCATTTGTTCATCTTCTTGGAAGAGACAGTACTTTCATCGACTCGTACCTCTCGCTCCCTCGGCGTGCCTACATATACACGTCAAAACAGACAGCAACGCCACCATTGTTTTAAGAAATCGTTCCTTGCACGAGCTTACCATACATGAAAAGTTAAGGCAAAGCCAGTCTTAGAAATGTAAATTGTTGTGTGTTTCAACGGCAACGTGGAGTCAGATTATATTTTTTCAATTTTAGTTTTAAAAAATTTTGTAAAAACTACATCTAAAAATAACGAACGGGACCTGAGCTCTGATAACATGCTCAAGCGTGGATTCAGCTTCTTCTGGTTATCTGGTTGAATTTTTTCACTTAGGTTCTCCCTGGTCGTAAGCAGAATGCCATTTAATATCATGACAAATCCTTGGAGTTGTCAAAATATGTCATTATTACCAATTTCATTGACACTAGATAACCATGCAGTTGATACGGTGTCATTAAATATCAGATTAAAAATGAATTGTTTAGAAGAAGTCTTTCCACGTTAAGTACAATATTGGCTTAGATACCGACTTTCGGACAAAAAGAGACCTTTTTTTTTTAAATGGGTCACATTCTAAGGTGCGTTATTTTCCATAGTTACTTCATTGCTGTGATATTGTGTTTAAATACTTCTGCGTCATAAAAAATTCTGCAATATTTTGCTTCTTCTGTCAGTACTTAATCAATTATTATCAACAAAATAGTTCCTTGTATGCTAAAAGAAATTATTTTTTTACTGTCTAGACACACAGCTCATGAACCAAAGCTACTTCACCTTGAGTTTAAGGAGTCTGGAACAACAATCAAGTCCACACCTGTGGAGTAACGGTTAGCACGTCTAGCCGCGAAACCAGGTGGCCCGGGTTCGATTCCCGGTCGGGGCAAGTTACCTGGTTGAGGTTTTACCGGGGTTTTCCCTCAACCCAATACGAGCAAATGCTGGGTAACTTTCGGTGTTGGACCCCGGACTCATTTCACCGGCATTATCACTTTCATCTCATTCAGACGTTAAATAACCTAAGCTGTTGATAAAGCGTCGTAAAATAACCTACTACTACTACAACAACAATCAAAGCTGTCAGATACTGTAGAACATTACTGCGATTAAGGGCGGAAATTCGCAGGAAGAGATCTGTTCTTCTGTCTAGGGGTGTCAAGCGTCTACGTGAAATCGCCTGACTTCGCACTGCACAACGAACACAAAAAACGTTTCCATTTCTCTTACCGGAACATTATGACAGTGCTCCTTACAGTCCGGATTTAGCTCCATCAAATTTTAATTTGTTTGAGCCACTGAAGAAACATCTGGGAGGAAGAATATTTCTGGATGATGCAACTGTACAGGATGCTATCCAAGATGTTTGGAACATAAAGGGGCAGAAGAAATCTTCAAGCCCGTGCTACGAAAGGATAAGTGTATACATAATCTAGGAAAGACTGTAGAAAATCAGTTTGCAAACCAGCGTTGTAAATGTAATTTGTGCAAAATTTTCCTATACATAGTACATAAAAACCATAGCAAAACGGGGAATCTTACTTAGTTATCAACCTTCGAATAAACAATCTTTGCTCGAAAGGTAACTTGGATGTTTATCGACCTTACCTTTTCTCTCCATATTTTATTAATTTTGTGAATTGTTCCATTAATTTCATTGAGTTGCACGATTCTCCTCATTATCGGCACAAAACGAAGACTTGGTTATGATAAGAATCTGCGTGAACATTCAAACGACAAGTTAGCTGAGCGTTAGAAACATCGTTCCACATCGTTCAAGCAGGTTTTTTACCATTGCTATCACAAACACATCATCACTTCACGGAGCAGGCTATTCTCTACAGCCTGTATACCTCACTGTTTATTCGCTCTTCCTGTCGATCGATCTACCTCATAATTATATTGCAGTTATTTATTAGCTATTGCACACAAGTCACATATGAGCCGTGGAGGAAACGTGTCTTTGTAAGCGGAAGTAAATGAGTGGGCTTGGCTACCGCGTGGTACTGCCATAGCTGAAAACATTCAAACCCCAAAGAAGTAGTAAGATTATTGGCCGGTTTCACCAATCGTCAAGAAGACAAGTCAAATGTCAGATGTTTGGTATCAAGCTTTTATTTCCAATGTTATCAACGATCGCATTCTTTTGTCATTCATCAAATCGATGGACAGATCTGAAAATATTGTGTTTCAGTCCAATTGAGTTGACTACCATCAAATAGCTGACGAAGTATTACGTGTTTAGCCATCTTGAATGTTTTTAACGGACGTGAAGTGTTTTTTTTTTTTCATCTTATTGTAGTTACTTTTCTGTTGTTCCCCTTTTTGGGGATTTTCTCAGGGATTTCTTGCCTTCTGGGATGTTTCTTAGTGCCTTTGCAAATCGTCTTCCCTCATTCGTGATACATGGTTGTCCCACTTCTATCTTGTTGTCCAGTCTTGAATGTGTTCATTTAGTACTTTATTAAATGTTGTATTTCTTACAATTTTTTAAAGTGTAGCCACTTCCTTCTTTAGCAATATTTGTCTTCTTTTTGATAATCAGTCTTAGTTTCAGAGGTATATGTTAAGGACTTTGTATTTTACTGACTATAGTGTCTAAGATATTTGTTCCAAATAACGTTCATAGCTCTGGAAGCTCTTGCTGCTTTTCTTATTTTCTTCACTACTATCATATCCTTTCGTACATTCGATGCTTCTGTGATTTCGGCCATAACAGTATTATATACAAATAGTGAGGTCCACTATAAATTTCATTAATTTTTCACGTAGAACTACGCCTTTCTCTTCACTAAGGAGGGGGTAACTTAGGAATTGACCATCACATAAAAATGTAATCCCCTCTCGTTGTTCTTCTTGTATCCACCTTGTTCTTTGTCTTCCCATTGTTATCCTTGTATTCCATTTTATTTATTCCCCTTGTTCTCCTTGTATTACCCTTTTGTGATGACACAAGTAGTTCTTCCTGAAGATATGCAGCATAGTTTTTCGTTTAATAAAATGACAGGTAATTTTGATGCTATGATGATATATCAGGAGATACTAGAAAATACATTACCTGATTAACCTTTCCTTGAAAAGAATAACTGATTACGCGTATAATCACGTAATTATGTTATCGAAATTCAACAAGAACTATCATATCTTACCTGTGTGTGTTAAGGGAATAGAAGAAACGAATAAAAATCTTCCCGTCTATAGACCGCACAGGCAGGCCATCAAGCGTACAGTCACCAATAGGCTAGATAGGGATGCGACGAATTAGTGAACCTACAGGTGGCTTTTCAGTCCCCGAGATACCTCAGAGTTGATACACGTCTCTAACGGTCACCAGATAAACACTTATAACTATCTGGACGCTATGTGGTCTTCATGCGGATATTAGCGTGGGGCACTACAAAGTGTCTCTCGTTTAGCACCGGGAATTCTACGCCGATCCACCAGCAGGCTTTGATCCCGTTCGGCATCAGAGGAAGTTGTGAACGTTGTATAAAAGGAGTAACTGTCTTGTCGTCTCCACTCAGCATCATCGAAGCTCTTGCACGTTACTCTGAAACCATATTTTTAATTAATATGAAATAAAATAAAATGAAGAATAAGATGGAATGGCATTTTTAAACGGGATAACCGTGAAGAACACTTTCATTTCTGTCCTATTTGTCTGTCATAAGTGTCGGTCACATTATCCGTGGAGTATTTCCTACCTGTAAAAACGGTCACTTACCACTTCAGAAGAAAATGAATCCTGTTCGTCATACGAGAGGAAAAAAAATTGCGTTGCTTAAATACTTCAACAAAAAAAGACAAATTCAATCAACTTAATTTAAAATATCTGTAAATTAAATGTGTTCGGTGTTAGAAATGGCTAGTGGCAAAGTGTCTGGCGGTATACCTGCTGCATTTCTAGTAGGTCTACTGTGTGTTTTTATTTGCCGATTCTCCGCTATCGTCGCTTAAGTAACTTAAAGTACAAATTGGGTAATATTTGTATGATAATGTATGCAGTTGGTAGACATATGAATAACAACCGGCTTCTGTCCAGACATGGCAAACAGGTTAGAAACAACTTCTGCAGTCATGTGCTGGTATGGAATTGAGGTGATTATAGAGTAAGGACAATAATAAAGGTCAATATTTATATTGTAAATTGTTCACAAATGTGTGTAACTTGTAAACCACTTTTTTTTGTAAAAAAAACACAAAATCGCCTGCAGATATACTTTATTAAGTTGCTTCGATTTCCAACTGTATTATACTTATTTTACAAGACCGTGAACTAAATTTCGTGGTATATTTCTTTCGCGATTTCTTTCGAAAGCTTTTCTTTCTGTATTTCCATATTATAGAATACGTGTTTTTCAAGGGACATGAATATTTTGATAGCTTCACTAATGGTAGCAGTTTTATTTTTTGCTGAGTAAATAAAAATATATATGTGGTATAGTTTAGCAAAGCAATTAGGGATGTATAACTTGAAAAGCAACATATGTTTCGTAAAAAAATACAATTAGGCCTATTTGTCAAGTAGCTTTTAGGCTCATTGGACGTCATAACGTGGCATAAACTATAGGAACACCTAACACAACAAGATATTTAAATAATAATAAAATTTGAGTCATTATTATACTAATCTCATCGCTCCAAAATCGATGTTGGTTGACGTGTGATTTTAGTTATTTAAATTATTGCCAAAATAAGAGTGAACCATAAGTAAAGTCATTAATTTCAAGGAGTCATTCTTTGAGATATTTTAAAGAAAGAGTTTAATACAGTTCGGCTCGTTTTTGCTTCCTTTTCGAGAAAAAAAAAATTTTATGTGAAACATTTCATACCGTGTTTTGGGAAAGCCATTAATTGAATTTCCAATACGCTCAGTCAATTTAAGAGAGCACTGTATTATGATAATAAGTGATTGAAACAATTTTAGTTTTATCTTTAAATGTGCAGAAATTTAAGTCGAACAAATGTAACATTTTTAAATTTCTTTGGAGAACGAAAAGTTGCATGTTGTTCGGAAGCAAAAATGAGCAAAATTGTATTAAACAAAACAGATGCTCTGTTCTAATGCAGGAGCGAACATGACAATACTGTTGTTTACATAAAACGAGCAGAAAATACAAACCTCCAATCTCATTAATAGAATATTATGTTGAATTTACAGTTTATGTAACAATATTGCTCAATTTTTTAATTGTACGTCTAAAAAGTAAACAATAATGATTTTCTGCAAAAAAAATCACACGAACCTTTTTTCTAATGTAACATTTTAATTTCTCCCGCTTCTGTAAAGCAGTATCATTTTAAACAAATTTCTGGTTGTGTGAGTTTCGGAACGGGGTAAGAGACTTCTAGTTTCTAATAATCGTTGAGAAACTGCTACAAAAGTTCACCGATTAGGTAACCTTCTTTGAGGAAAACGTTAACTGTACATCCTTCTTGCCTCACTTGAATTACGACGACTTTCTCCATAAATTAATAACATAATATTCCCAAACTGTGAATGATATTGTCGAATACCCTGTACTGTACTACCAATGGACAGGGAGCTTGAACTCAGCTGACCTGCACTTACGTCTGTGCAGAGTACTGCCTGCTGAACACGTTGCCAAGTCTCTCACGCCAGAATATTAACAAATTTATGCGTGCATTTTTGTTTAATTTCACGTAATAGAACACACAAATATTTATTTAAACTAATATTAACTCTTTTCTAGATTTATCTACTGATGTAATTGTTTTCGTAATTCTAGTAACGATATAATAATAATAATAATAATAATAATAATAATAATAATGTTTTATTTTCGCTGGCAGAGTTAAGGCCATAAGGCCTTCTCTTCCACTCAACCAGCCTTAATCAATGCAATACATATTTAAATTACGAATATTTACACTACACTTAAAAGGTTATCCAGCAATATTCTTCAGTTAAGTTTTAACGACTAGTAGACTACATATTTATTTAAACTTAGATAAACCTATAAGGTAAAGTAGTAACTTAATTTATGAGCTAATTTAATCCAATCAATTATAATTAATTTAAGATTTGAGATAGCTAGTAAAATGATGAAAATTAATTTAATATAAGCTTACTAGAACTATGTTACAGGGAGAAAAAAATATATAAGTTATATACAAATCTAAAATATATTTCTATAGTGAGAATATTAATGTAATTACCATTAGAGGTTTTGTAAATCTATTTAGAGAAATTAATGATAATAATAAGAATGGACAGATGTTAGTTTCATTATATGTAATACATATTAATCAGCAATTAATTTGTTAAGTGAGAATTTATGTAATTTTGACCTAAATGAAGTTATTGTCCAACAACCCCTTACATCACTCGGTAACGAGTTCCAATTTCTAGCAACTGAAACTGTATAAGATGAAGAATATGAAGATGTCTTGTGGTAGAGTATAGGATAAGCAGTATAACACAAATAAAATTAGAAAAGAAATATCTTTTTTTCTGGGAAAACTATCGAGTTTTGACCTTACGTTGTATGGAAATTTTTTGATTCTGTAGACCGTCCCCGACGACTGTTTAAAGAACGGCACTTATACTCCTTACACCCTGTATATTGCTGCAGTATCTTTGATCTTCATATCATAATCTCATAACAACCTCGTTACTTGAAAAGTAAGGCAAATAAAGCGTTCCAATTACTGTCTGTAAGCTCAGTGCAATAACTACTGACCCGATACGTGGGCTATTCAGTCACGTTTCTATCCGAGCAGGAAAACGAACCGAAGACACGATCTGACAGAAAGACAAATATAACCGCTATGCAAGATTGTAGACCTGTTCGCCGTGGTCCACCGACAATATGCCATTAATCTCAATATCCATCACTTCTAGTAAAATAAATTCTCTGCGCCATACGTAGCGAACACGGCACTGGCAGTCCATGTACGTTCCATTCCATATTACATGCCAACCAGAACTCAAGTGTAAAATACTTCCAAGACAGTTGAAAGTACACTGAAACAATTTCTAGCATACTTAAGCTTTCACTTTGATATTAGTGTTGTAATCTCTTGCCAAACAAGATAATCTCCGGCTCGGATTGGAAGTATCTGTGATTTAAACTCCATCATTTAATACGTACGAGTAACTTCTAGTCGTGTTTTAAAGCTGTGGTAGCTTCACTACCCATGCATTTCTCATATTAAGACCACTTATAGAATTCGGTGGGATGAACAGCATAACGTTATGAAATGTGTGTCTAATTCGGAGTTTAATATCATTAAAATTGCTGTCATTAATGTGTCACGATTGCGGAAGTTTATAATTATTTTTTAATGTTGACTGTTGACATTTAACATAATATCCCGTAATGTGTTTATCAACAGTTGCTGTTGACATTTATTTGATCTTACTTTCAATATAAGAATATGATGGATTGTTAACATTTACTTCAGTTTATTTTAAATTCAAGTTTATAACGAATTGTTAACATATTTTATTTTTTATATATTGTCATGGAGACTTAAACTACTGACATTTACTTTAGTTTGGTTCCATTTGAACAGAAATGTAAAAATGTGACTCGCGGACTCATTATCCTCTCCTACCGATTTAGATGCGCGAGTTGGAATTGAGAGAGGATCGCGTGGTTTTGACTTAGCCTTGGTTTTTCTGAACCGACGCATGCGAGATTCGGACTACACGAGGGATAGTGAGTGGTTTCTTAGGTTAACTGCGACGTGCGAGGACTGCGCACCTCGCATAGTCCGGATTTGTGCGAGGCGGGCCTCGCAGCTCGCATGCGTCGTTTTAGAAACCAAGGCTTTAAACAGCTCCTCGCTCAGCGTCACATGAGTGCAGTAGGCTAGTAAGGAGGGAGGTAATACGTCACTCACGATTTTTTCTCATTTAAATCTCTGCATTAGAAATAGAGGAGGATTAAAGTAAGAAATATTGAATGGAGGAAATGAAGAAGCCAAATAAGAAAAGTGAGAGAAAGCATGAATTAATGATGCAAGAAATGAATAAAGAATTACTAGATAGCTGGAAATGTACGGAAAGCCCACTATAATTTAATAAGCCTGCTTACATATTTTATTCGTTGATCTTGAAAAGGCATTTGGTAGATTGGAACTAAATCATGTCTTAAAATTTTGAATAATAATAATAATAATAATAATAATAATAATAATAATAATGTACCAAATGGACTAATTAAATTAATAGAGGACATATATTTTAATAATTTTAGCCAAATCAAAATCCAAGGTCAATTGGAAATTGAAAACGAAATAATAGAATAAGTTACGCACTTTAATTATTTGGGTGTCAACAACACAAGTCAAGGAAACATAATCCAAGAAATAAACCACCATACTAAAAAAGCAACTAAAATATTAGGAGGTATTAGACATTACAACTATTCCGGGCAAACTGGGAATTCCAGTGAAAAAGTATTTTTCATAAATATTTCTTTGTTATTAGTGTAAGGCGTAGATACGATTCTAAATTCAAATATTCTAATGTTGTATTTTCGAAATAAAAATATTTTACAAGTAAATGGACGTTGAATCTAAGTTGTCTCGGCTAGGTTATACGTAGGCCTACTGTTTTATTTCCATAAAATTTTCAACACTTACTCATAGAGAGATCAGGGTTTAATGTATGTTTCTCAAGGAACTATTGTGGAAGAAATATTTTGTGAGTCTGCACTGTTGATTCCAGAGCTCCAGGATCAAGGAACGTTTTACTCTGTACTATTATTCTTCCTGTCATTTCTTTTCAGTAGTTTGGATTAATAACAGTTTTAATCTTACAGTTCAATTGTATATTTTGACTTAGAAATGTCATAGTTGTTTTGAAACTGTAAAACTGAAGGACATTAACTCATCTGTGACATCCGTGACGAAATCTGTATAACATCCTTGACATGGAAGAATAGCTATAAAATATTTACCGATTATATTTTTGTGAACTGATTGGATGTTATGAGATTTGCATAGCTTTCACATGGACATTACGAGAATTAATGTCTTTTTGCTTGAGGCAGAGATATAATTTTTACACTTTTTGTTAATAAGTTGTGAAATGAATTAAAAAATTTTGGAACATTCGTGACGGATTTATTGTCTGCAATAATAATAAATTGTATTGAACAATTCTTTTTCTGTAAAATGATACTGATCTTCTAAATTGATTCTAATAATAAAAGTTGACAAAAGTCATTTCATTTTCAATATATAGAGTTTGAAAATAGTAAAAATGTAATATCCGTGACAATTGGAATGGCTGATTAATGATTTGGTATAGAGAAATTTAATATATGAGAAAAGAGACAAAAGTTAGAATCTATAAAGCAGTAATCCGGCCCGTAATGACTTACGCCTTGGAGACAAGAGCAGAACCACAAGCACAAGACGAATGCTGAAAAGAAAGTATTAAGGAAAATAGCTGGATAGACCATGTATCTAGGATGTCTGCTGGAAGAATTGTACACACTGCAAGAGACAATATCCCAAGAGAAAAAAGAAGCCCAGGTCGGCGTAAAAGAAGATGGAAAGATTTAATTGGAGAGTAGGGAAGTCTTGATTAACCTCTGAACAGGCTGTTACTCCTATATGAAAAGAGAAGAAGAAGAAAAAGAAGATATAGGTGATAGAGTATTTTTAAATTCCATTGGTTAATTGACTAAAACTTATTTTTTTTAATTAATATTTTGTTACTCTCGTATAATTTTTAGTAAAATGACCGAAGACAGGTTGGATCCTCATAATGACATCACTCATGAGGCAACTAAGCCAGGAGACAATAGGGTAGGTTGGTCAGTTCCTTCCCCCTCCATTGCATACATCACTGGCTAGTAACATATTTCTTACATTATATTTACTTTTAATGAGAGGATTAAAAAAGAGGGAAGGACACGGATGAAGTTCCATAAAGTAATGGCGGTTCCAGTACTAAAATATGACTGGAAACCTGAGCAGGCAAAAGAAAAATTGAAACAGCGGACATAGATTTCTGAGGAGAACAGCTGGATATACAGTGCGAGGTGAGAAGAGGAATAAAGATATCAAAAATGAAATGCAAATATTTAATATGAATTAAAGAATATATAGACTTAATAATGAGAAGAAATGGCAGGAACGCCAAATCATCGAAAGCGGAGCCAACAAGTCATGAACTAAATTCCTAGAGATCAAAAGGGATGTGGGACGCCCAAGAAGAAGATGGGCAGATGAATTATAATTGTGTTTCCTATATGGACGTAACAGGCTGTACCTGCCTCCCATGATGATGATGATTATGATAGGATTGTAAGAATTAAAGTCTTTCTTTTATTCATTGTATTTTGTCATTAAGAGTGTGGTTTTTATTGCTTAACCCTTTCTAACCCAAATTAAATTTACAAGCAATCCATGTTGAAACAAACAGCTGTATTAGGACCAATTCAGTGACCAAGTTACGGGAGTGGCAACATTTGAAACAAAACTATATTGATGAAAATGTATTGAAATAGAAGTTATCCAGCAAAATTTACCTTCATATGTAACACACAAGTATATAAATGCTATAAAGTTAATTATTGCCATATGGTATCTATAGGTAAGAAAGGGTTAATATTCTCTGTATTCGATGTTCGCTTATTGAGGTTACGTTTAATTCACTTGCAAGTAGATTATGTAACACTCGACAGATGACAGTACGCGTACGCTTCGGAATGTGCAGCATCTAGGAGAGATTTTTTGAACTTCATATTACTATTTTCTATTACACATAAAACTTTGACAGTTTTTCGTGCCTTTAGGGCCTACTTTCAATACAGACGAACGTCGCGCGTCGCATTAAAGATCATGAGTGAAGAAAACAAGTAGTTCAATAAAAAGTTTGGATTGCAAGGTTAAGAATACAACGAACACATGAAAGGGAGAGTAGGCTGTTAGGAATTATTTTTTCCTGTTTTTTTTTTTTTTTTTTTTTTTCGCTAAACAAAAAAAAAAAACTATGTAACATAATAACTTAGGCCTACTATTCTGAGCAGTAAGCAACTTTAAAGTACCTCTCCATATAGATTGATGCACAATTTCAAAGTGGATCTCTGGTTCATACAGTTTGGCTCCGAGTTCCTGAAGCAAAACATTCACATCTTTCTAGTTTTGCAGCTTGCGTTTCATATAGTCATGAATTTTTATGTGCTACTTATGAGGGTAACACTCGTATATGGACATTATTTTTTGCGTTCCTACGGCTGTGTGTAAGACTCAATTCAAAGCTGAAGTTCTATTGTTGCAAAATGCACACTAACGACTAGTTCCACAGGTCCATAAAAATGTACTTAAATTCTGTAGTTATTTATGGTAATTCTGCAGATAACGGGTTATTATATAGTCCATTTTAGAATATTTAAACGTCTACTAACAGCATTTAATTAACCATTATGAAATGTAGACGTTTGTGATAATATATTAACTTACAGTCACTTAGTTTACAATGTTTATTGCATTTTGTTGAAGTCTTGCGTACAACTTTAAAATTCTTAACTGAATTTTCAATTTCAATGCAACTATGACCATAAAGGCAAATCAATCTATAGAAAATCTATAATTTTATGAAACATATAGTCTACCAAATTGTGGAATTTTAAAAATGAGGAGCAAACATTCAAAATCTGACATGTCTTTTCAGAAAATTAAATACACTTAAGATGCCAAAAACTTGTATTTTTTCTGTGGTTTCTTTTTTTTACAAGTGAATGTTTTCGGTCTGTAAGTGGGATGAATAACTTATAATGCAGAGAATAGAGCTGTAAATGCCGCATATATTTTTATTTCATTCGCATGAATATTAGGAGTTGCCCGATGCAGTAATGCACTGGAAAAAATTTATAGCCATCGGTTGTGTCACTGTTGTCATATACCTACGCAGGTCACAATACAGTTTTCGAAATACCATCTTGTAATCGAGAAGCGATGTGCAAAGGTATAACAAATAAGTGGGATTATGAAATAAAGAGAGAAAGAACTGGCCACCCTACTTCATTGTCTTCTGGCCTAATTGTATCATGAGTTATGCCTTATTGGTGTCACTTACAAGGTTGCAACTCTTCTTCTGACTGCTGAATAACCATACACGAAATAAAATTTTAAACTGTTGTTGGCCAACATAAAATTATGTGAGGTTTTATATTTCATACAAAGTAAAACTAAACATAATTCTGGAAACTACCGAAATGTGTAACCTGAAAAAAATAGCCACGAAAACCAGATACGATCATATTAAACACCCAGATATTAGTGAACATTGCGGAATTCCATCTGTATTGGCATGGATTACCATAAGACTGAAATGACACTAATATGTTTAGCGTGCCAGAAGTTAGGATAGCCAGAATTGTTAAAGTCAACATTCCAGGAAAACGGAGGAGTTCGGGAAGCCTCTTAAGAGATGGCTAATAGCTAAATTAAAGGAAGGAGATAAAGTAACTTTGAAGCATGAAAGTAAGATTTGGATTTTAAATTGACTATTACACTTTTACTACGTCATATTACTTTTGACCAATACAATGGTACGAAAGGATGTCTTTCAACCAATCATGGCTGCTTATCGCACAATTTTATCGCGTCCCTAGCATTTGTTTAATTTTATCGCTTCCCTAGCATTTGTTTGTTTTTATCACTACCCTAGCATTTGTTTCTTTGTTTGCCAACATTTCAAATTGCACTGGTCTGGACGTCAAAAAACAGAAAATTACAAACCACTCCAGTCGATGCACAGCAGTTTCAAATATGACTCTCATTACCATTCAAGAACAAGAATTAATAAAGATCGCTGGTCTTAGCTAAGATCACTGGTCATAGCTATGCAGCTCCCTGAAACCCTATTTACAAATAAATGAAGAGCACCATTCGGAAATCCTGAATAAGTTGAGCAATAAACCATGTACATGAACGAGTTCCACTTCTTTTATGCACACGTCCAATATAACATCAACTGAAACACCAACCACTAAAACATTCAAATTTGAAAATTGTACTTTCAATAATTGTTCTTTTTAAAATTATTCATGTTTATTTTTTATTTCATCGTCCTTAATTACTGTTGATAAAAGAATGTCCTCAAGTGAAAGCTGATCACTAGTTGAAAAACTCTCATATTAAATACAATTAAACTGCATGAAGTAGGAAGAGGAACTTGGAAGCTGCCGAGCGCCACTGATATGAGTGAAGTTCTTGAAGAATTTCACGCATTGTATCAGCGTTGGAGTTTTTCCGGTAGCCTTGGTGAAGTGCGGACTGGAATGATTTATTAGAATAAAAAGAGATAGCACGTAAGGGTGGAGTCCATAGTTATCTGTTTCGAAACAGCGTCGTAAACGTCCTTCTCCTTCATGCAACAATGGACAAAAGCAATCATCATGCAATGAGCACCACAAGCTTCATTTGGGACCAGAGACTGTCTTCTTCAACTTTCTCTTCTTACTATTTACTTCTGTTAATCTACCCGATAGATGCCATAGGAAAATAAAAGGTGACGTTATCCCTATTACAGTAAACCTCTGTAAGTTGACCACCTTTCTTTCCGGTCTAACCTAGTCAGTTTTTCAATAACTCGTGAAGATTAGTTTTCTAGGTCTACCCAAGGAACAAAATTTTTTGGTTTAAATACATATTATTATTATTATTATTATTATTATTATTATTATTATTATTATTATTATTATTATTATTATTATTATTATATTGAACATTCAAAATTTACATTATAAGATTTGTCAAATTACAGTACAGTACTTCGAAAAAAGTCTTTATTATATGTTTTTTTTAATTTAAGCAAGTTCATTTCAATGTCGGTATATAATATTGAAACAGTCTTTTTATATTGATTCAGTGAACCCATAGTTCTGTAGTCGAAACATAGGAAATCCCTTCTAGCGGAGGTTTCAGTACCTACTAGAAATTTAGTTACACTTATTTTCCGACTGGGGGCAGAGAGACAAGTGGTAAATTCATAGCCTCAAACGCCGCCTAGTATGCAACCAAGGTATTACTAGGACGTGAGAGAGGAGAAATTTGGTCCAGAGGCTCTAATTTAGGCTTAGAAATCTCCGACACAGGATACACTGCTTGAAGTCCCTCCAGAGTACTTGCGCTCCGGATTTTTGCTTCATTAATTGCTTGGTTGTTGAAACTGGATCCTCTATTTCCTTGCACGGATTTCACTGTCGTCAACACTGCGTTCTTC
This sequence comes from Periplaneta americana, assembly GCF_040183065.1. NCBI lineage: Eukaryota > Metazoa > Arthropoda > Insecta > Blattodea > Blattidae > Periplaneta > Periplaneta americana. Next base: position 158,158,012 of record NC_091118.1, on the reverse strand, counting down.
TTTCTCCTCATTTGCATTCAACATTTTTCCCAGCACTTCTTCCGGGGTTGAGGGCACTTCTACATGAATTGTAAATTCGTCATCTAAAGACCTTCACAATTAACTTCCATGTTCCTTTGCAGAAGGAATGGGTGGATGACTACTTGCAGGTAGTGGCTACTGCTATTTCTAAGTACAAGGGAGTTGGTTAAATTTAAAAAATTCGTTCAGGTTGACCTTGGTACATTTATGAGGAATTGTACTACACAAAATTGTCAATAAATACTGCTGCAGTGGTCAAGTTTCACGAGTGAAAAGTGCATGAAGTTTTACCAAATGGTAGTCAAGATTCAAGTTAGATAACTAGTCAACTCATAGAGTAAATTCTACACAAAAAATAAATATAAATTTGCTGGTTCCATAAAATTTGGTCAGTGAGACAGGTAATCATGTTACAGAGGTGGTCAACTTCACAGGTTTTTCTGTATAGGTACCAGGGTAACTTAACGGGAGATTGACTTCTGCCTTTGCAGACAATCAACATTAGTAGGAGCAAGTACAGTCTGTCAGTCCCTCGTTTTTATTTTTTTTTATTTTAGTAGGTTATTTTACGACGCTTTATCAACAGCTTAGGTTATTTAGCGTCTGAATGAGATGAAGGTGATAATGCCGGTGAAATGAGTCCGGGGTCCAGCACCGAAAGTTACCCAGCATTTGCTCATCTTGGGTTGAGGGAAAACCCCGGAAAAAACCTCAACCAGGTAAGTTGCCCCGACCGGGAATCGAACCCGGGCCACCTGGTTTCGCGGCCAGACGCGCTGACCGTCACTCCACAGGTGTGGACTCAGTCCCTCGTACATTCCGCCTTTGTCCGAAAATAAAACGATGTAGGCTTAATGAAAATTGCGTAGCCTATGGATTACGGGCGAATTTGTGCTTCGAGACTACTCTCAGGAGTGGATCCTAGATCATATATGTAACAGATAGGTCATCGCTATGTTAAAATCGTTTGTACTTTTAAGAGAACAACCGCCAGGATCGCCACCCGTCCGCCGTAAACGAACACGAGATGGCAGTACAGTCGCTAATGCAATTCAAATGGGAATTATGACGTGACTCCTTATGTAACAACTAGATGGCAGCGTAGTAAACCTGACAAAAGTTGTTAACGTCAAAGCCTATAAGGCCGACCTATCTGGGGTATATATGATCTAGGGAGTGGATTCAAATTCCACTTCCCACTTGGGCTGACTGCATGATTGGGATTTTTTTCAAGATCATTCTTTTTTTGTTTTATGAGATAAATGGCTCCAAAGTCTAGTATGCCCAAGGCGAATCCTGGGACTCATCTTGCCAAAATGCCATCTTGCAATCACCAAATTCATTGCTTTTATCAACCTATGAATCTATGAGACCAGTTATATTGTCAAGGCTACACGAGCGTATCGGACCCAAAAGAGTAAAAACATAATTGAATCAGTCATTTTAGAAAGATCTTTAGTCCGAAATCGCAACAGCAATCAGATCTCCATAAAAATGGCCTTATGACAGGAATGCGGCCTTTTTAAATGTGCTGGGAAAATTGTCATGGTGAATCCATGGAATAATGTCATTCCTTAAAAGAAAGATGTATTGAAGTATAACGAATACAATAGCGTTTTGAACTATTTTATATAAAAATGGACTAGAGCTCTTTCTAAAATGACTGATTCAATTACGCTATAACATAATATGTGACGATGAACGAGAAGTAGTTTTCAAGCATTGAGGGCCAGAAATTGAAGCAGAAACGAAGTACCTAGGGAAAAGAATAGTTCATAACATGTTTAAATGAACTCAACTATTTCCTCTTTTTGGAGTTGAAATTGTTCCATTGCACTTTTGATTTGTAACGGATACACCGACAGTGAGCCAGTCGTTTTTTTTTTTCTTGGAATCTAAAAGTTCTTCCATTGCACTTCTAGATTTGTAACGGAAACACCGAGACAAAGAGCCAGTCGTTTTTTTTTAATCGGAATCTGCTTCCATTTCTTTTCTGGGTTTGTAACTGAGACACCGACAAAGGGCCACCGGAAATCGTAAAATTATCCTTACAAATGCAGAAAAGATTAATCACCACTCGGGAGTGCGGGCTATAGGTAATGTAGCAATGTGTATTTATGATTCTATAATATGTATCATACTCGTACTTACCACCTATTCGGCAATGATTACATAATAAGACTCATAAGTTTGGAATAAATATCACAGCCAGATTCTTACGGTCTCTTCTGATCGACAACTCTTTTCTTCTGGCGTCTTTGGAAAAATTCCCGACAAAGGAAAGGGATAATGTAATTTGAAGAGGTACAAAATTGCGAAATACTATTATAGTTAACTGTCTGGGGAGTAAAAACATAACTTAAAACAGTCAACTTCACACGCAACAGACTTTGGATTTCTATAGTTGAAATGTCGCGGATTCAAATGTCAATGTAGCTGTCTGTACTTAGTTCCCTTGCAGAAAGCTTTGTGTTTATAGTGTACGCATCAATACTAATAACGTCAAGCGATGTTGTCGCGTTTTCTTTGTAAACATCCCCAGTCATAAAAAAGATACAATTATACGATTACCGATACTAATCATTTCTACCATCACCATCCACAATGAATAAATTTTAAGCTATAATTAAAATTACTAACTTTTTTAGTCGTCATCTCTGAACTTCACATATGACAACGATGTTTCACACTTCACGTGTAGTTGACATACACATGTCGTTTGAAAATGCTAACGCATTATTGGTAGACATATTATTGTACTCCAACCAGGAGAAAGTCTCAGGGGAATGAGACGCAGCGGGGTGATGCTATGAATGAATGTTGATGTCATAACTTCACACGCGTGGGTACACGCATCTCCATTGGCTGACTCTCAAAGTACAAACAATAACACTGATACAAACATATTTATACTATCCTAGTTACAAAATTAGATCACGGTTAATTTCCTGGTTTTCTAATCCCTCCATACAGGAAATAATATATGCAGGAGAGCGCATGTTTTTTAAACTCACGTTATAACGGTAGTATTATCTATCTACTTCGCTCCATTAGATGACGCAATAGTAAGCACATTCCTTTCACGGTTAATCTCCTGGTTGGAGAACAGTACTGTTTCTTGTGCATTGAAAAATGTGTGTTACGGCTTCTTGCGATTGGAGCGATACCTGAGAAGGCCTAATCAATAAAAAAAAGCTCATATCTCAGCTCTTCAAAGGAAAACGTCCGTTTGTCAGTATCTGGGTAATTAATTAACCGAGAGAACTATGTTATATGTGTTGCAATTTAACGAGTTCTCAGTAAACGATTCGAAATTGTGATTAGGATGGTGTGTCATTTTTTAAGTTGGTTATTTAACGACGCTGTATCAACTGCTAGGTTATTTAGTGTAGGAATTGGTTAAAGCGAAATGGTATTTGGCGAGTTGAGGCCGAGGATTCGCCATAGATTACCTGTCATTCGCCTTACGGTTTGGGAAAACCTCTGAAAAACCCAACCAGGTAATCAGCCCAAGTGGGAATCGAACTCACGCCCGAGCGCAGCTCTGTATCAGAAGTCAAGCGCCTAAACTGACTGAGCTAGGCAGTTTAATATTTATTATGTAATATTTTGTAATGACGTGTTAAATTTGCTTACATTGTTGCGACAGTAGGCCTACTATTTTAAGGGCAAACGTAATGTAATATCGCAGACAAAACAAAGTAAATGTTATTGCGCTGCAGTCAATCTTGTCATCCAAGGACAGAGTCAAAGACTTTAAGCTCATCTTGCACAATACAGTACATCTCTATTAACCACTGCGAAGAAGTCACAAGTTTCTCTGTTGCGCATTGTACAGGGACATGATTTTATTTTTACTTCAATTTTTATTGTACCTGAGTTTTGGAATGTACTTCACTCCCACCCTTCTACTAGTAAACTTCCAACCGTTCACGACACGTAAGCAGTACTGAGTTACTGAGTATAGTACGTTTCAGAAATATGTTCGCGTTTTCCAGTGACGAAAGAGCTTTCAATATTGAATCATATTTTCGTACGGGTACTGTCGTCCGTTTCCCTATGTCGCATCCCGATTTCCCCCACCTGCTTCTGTTCGCCCCTTTGTAAAGTCTAGTAGCTGGGCTGTCTTAGCTCTTTTCTGAAAACATTAATTTGTTAGGAATTGGACGTCTACGTAATATTATTCAAGTGTTTAAAATAACTTAAATAAAAGGGCCTCCTTAGGTAATTAACTGTCACGTGATTTCTCCCTCCCCCCTTTCTACAACCCTGCGACAAAACCACTTGAACGGACAGTAGATAGCATTTCTGAGTGATTTTATCTTTTCGGATCGGGCAGAAGTGAAGATTGAATTTACAATACGTAAGGTACTCTTTTATAGAGTAGGTACAGAATTATTTCAACATGAGTTACTCGTACGAAGGACGAAACTGGTAATTGGAATTAGGTACAATAGTCTATAGTGCGATAATATGGACAAAAGAACTGAAGCCTGTATCGAAATGAACGGCCACCATTTTCTAAAATGTGTTTAAATATCCATATTATAATTATTTTTCAATTTAACTTCATTCTCTATATAGTACGCTAATGTGGTGTAACAGTACAATATACACTGCATAATTAATACTTCCGAATGGATAGCTCAATTCATGTGTAAAACACTAAGTGTTAATACAGTACTGTATTTTGATTAAACAAAAACCTAATGAAAATTATCAAACTCAAAATTGCGATATTTCCTAGTTTACATAAATGGATGAACTACTTTTCTTCCCTCCTATACCTAGTAAAGTGATTTGTATTTTACGCCAGTATCATCGAACTCCGTCGTGGAAAGGGTGCAAACGGTGTTTCCTGTTTCAATCGTTAATAGAAAGGTATAGCCAGGTTAATATTAAAAATGTTAGTAAAAATTAAATGATGTCCCTGTAGAAAAGGTGTTTTTTTGACTTGTTCCAACAAAGACCTTTTGACATATTTCTAAAATAACAATAAGTTATATGCTATAAGTCTAACAAATTGATTGAATACATTTCTTATACTCTCATCCCCTTACAGGAGGAGTTATGACGATCAGATGTTTATTGTTTGGGTTGTAAATTTTCCTCGTGTAACCAAGACTACCATAAATATTAAACCAGCATGCTTGTGATTGACACTATACCCTAAAATGAATCTAATGTCTTAAGGTCTTGTTACAAATGTCCATGTAGACAAGGCTCCCCGCTAACTCATCAGGAGGTTACTGACAGTCTCAGAACAGGCATATCGAACCCGGAAAATCCCAAGTTTCTAACTGTTCAAAAAAAAAATCATGGGCTGTGTACTTTAACGTAGCCGCAATGTTTTCACGTAGAATATGTCTGCGATAGAATGAGAATACAGTGTTAGTTAAAAAAATTATCATTGACAAGCTTCTTTTCTTTCTAACTCTTTCATATTTTTCCACATTTCATTGAAACTAGCTCTTGAGAAAACAATTTCAACATAATTTTCGTTTAAACTTCTCTAAACTTTATAAATTGCTATCATTCTAACAGAACTTGTAATTCTGCATCGAATGGCACCAAAAGAAACTTTGTACGGTGTGTTGTTGCCGAGTTATAACAGTTCACTGGCGCGTGGCATGGAATGTTTCCAATTCATCGTGAAAAAAAAAATGTGCTAGATTAGTAAACAAAAATTTCATGTAAATCAAAATACACTTCTAAAACTGCCAAAAGATGCCAAAAATTGCATATGCAAAAATAGGCTAGATTAGTGCTGGAATAAGCTAGAATTTGCAAAATTTCCATCTTAAAAATACTATGATTATCACGATTAACTCATCGATAGGCCTGTTTTAATCACCAGTCATCAGAATAATAATAATCCTCCAACTTAAGGTAATGATCACATGCAGTTGCCACGCTTGTGGATGTAGTAGAAGCAGAAGTGGAAAGTTGAAGTGGATGATTGCTTTCTTCCTTGGCCACTGTATAACTTGCCAGTACAAATTTTACATAGCACTTGCACAGGAAATTCATAGTCTACACATTAATTTTATACGTCTGTGACCTGCCAGAACTGTTGATATAGCCCTGAGCATCTGTATTCCTATCCTGTTAAGCTTTCCTACTTGTCGGTTGAAACCATTTATCAAGAGAGTAACAAAAGTATTGTTGCGCATAACCTTTAAATAAAATTTATATCTGAATACCTAAACTTCAGACGTTACTATTTAAACTATTTCAATTATTTACTTAGATCAGGCTATAAACATTTTTTGAATTTCTATGACTCTACATAGGCTATGCTAGATTTAGCCATAAAATGTCGAAGTTGGCAACATTGGTGGCACGTTTTCTCCCTCAATACTGTCACTGGCCCCACCACTCCTATAGCGATGACTCATCACTTGGACTGCGCATGTCAGAATCGTTCGTACCTATATTCCAAAGTCCAGTTTTGTTTATTTGGATATCTCTATTAATTCTCTCATAGTAGGAGTTTCTAATCTCGTCTAATTTCGTGACACACACACCGAGTTAAACTTTACTGACGTATTACTGGCTTACGTGTAATTTTATTTAATCATGGGAGAAGTGTTTACCCAGTCAATTTTAATTTATAATTGAGGCATTCAGAGCTAAAGTGAATCAAGTCCATGAGACGTAGTTTTGAGATAATAAGACTTAAAGTTAACTTGGTCTAGAGGATTATCTAATTTCACTAGCAATAATTTTATTACTCCATTCTCATTCTAGATTTATAAAATATAAACAATTGTGATGTTAATTGATGCAACGGTTTGGTGACTTGATCCATTATGGCTCAGAACATCGTTAACAAATAATCTGAGCAAAAAGTCACTAGTGTCACCTACTGACGAATGCTTGGAATTAAGACTTGATCCATTACTGCTCAGAAAAGATCCAACTTCAGATAATCAGAAAATGAATTAAACTCGGTTTATGAAAATTTGTGACTTGGTCCACTTTAGCTTGAACGCCTCAATTGACATATAGGGGTATATTAACTTGGTTTCTAAGACAATGAGATTATATCACTAGTCAAACAACGGGCAATACTGTGAATGCAGAACGTTGAAGGTGAGATTATATTTTAATTGGCTTTTAACGCTGTATCAACTAGGTTAACAAGCATCGATGGAACTGATGATAGCGAGATGAGTCCGAGAATCCTCCATGGAATTACCTGACATTCGCGTTAGGGCAAACCAGTGTTCCGGCACTTTCCGGGGCACTGGGACAGGCATGTAAATCCGGGACGAAACCAAGATTTCCGGAACGTTTGGTAACGCTAATTTAGGTGAAATCATTTCTCATAAAAATGTTCTTTTGCATCATCGAAGTTCTACACATTTATACATTTTATGACAAGAAAGTAAAAGATAACGTATCAAACTGTTATTTAGAAACTATTATTTTGTAATTCTTTTCGCTGTCGAAACTGTGATCTTTGAAATCGTTTCGAAGAAAAGAACAGTCACCCCCTCTGTTCGTATGAAGTACAGTACCGGGAACAAGGTCTGGAGTTGCGCAAAGGTGGATTTTGCTTCCCCCAATCCTGGAACTCGTGTACCCTGTGGGGGGTAATAGCACTTAGATCACTTTATGCTGTTGGAAGTTGTGAGTGATGATACTAGATGGCACTGTCAGTGGGGGCGAGGGTTGTTCTCATGTGTGTGTTGTAGGGAGAAGGGGAAAGGTCGTATATTATGAGTAGGGTCACTGGTAGGCAGGGTGGCCGGTAGACATGACCAGTCGGGTAGCAGAACAGGAGGGAGCGCAGGTTATGCTGTTGGTTGCTTGGTTACACACAGTTCTCCTTTTTTATTTATTACAAGATTAATGTTCTATCTCCTCCGGATTCTTTCGTTCTTTCTTTTTACTCTTTTTTTATTACTTCTTTTTATATAATGCTGAAATGTGTAACGCATTAAAATACCAGAAATCTTTCTCTAGTCCCACTAAACAATAAAAAAAAGCTGCTGAAGACATTTCTTCGATGCAGAATGGTATAAAAAAAAGGCTAATGACCCTTCAACATTTTAATTTTGTTTCGAAATTTTATTTCTGGCTGTTTTACAATTTGCTTCCCGTTACATTATGACATGTTTCATTCTTAATTGCCTGCGCTAAAAAGATGATTTTTGTTAATTGATTACTTTAAAATAACCTTGATGTTTTAAGAAATAGTGTGTGTGTGTGTGTGTGTGTGTGTGTGTATCTAATGCTCTGGATTTAACAATGAAGTCATCATCCTTCTTGCTTCCCAATATTTTGATGGAAAGTCCACAAATGTCCTAAGAGTTTCACAATTAGCCAGGTGCTCCATCTCCATGTCCTCTTCTCTGGTGCACAGTAAGCATTTAGGTGAATTCAGTACTCCAGTACGATGGAGGTGTTTACTGAGGCAATCATGACCAGTAATTAATCTAAACATGGCCACGGCAGATTTTCGAGGTAGATCAGGAATTAGTTTTGGATCTTTGAAGGATTCTTTCCATTTTGAATTTTGATGTTTTGCCTGTTCGCTGTAACTTATTCTTTTTATGACTCGTTTTATTGATTCATATGGGAACTTGAAATTTGTTTTTAAGTTGATGTAAGTTCCTTTCTTTGCTAACATATCTGCTTTCTCGTTACCGTTCAGTCCGCAGTGGGCCGGGATCCATTGGAAGACCACTTTTTTATTTAGCATTTGAATTTGTTTTACCATGCAATGAATTTCTTTTACTTTTTTCCATTTTAGGGGATGTAGTTGAGCTGATGGACTGGATTGTAGCTTTGGAGTCAGACAGGATATGTTTTTGCACTGGTTTAGCCAAACAAATACATTTTGAAGTGATGTATAAATGGCTTCAACTTCGCCATCAAAATTTGTTGTGTACTTGCCAACATTTTTATAAAGAGAAAAGTATTGGCAAGTAGCTCCTGCTCTAGCTCCTTCATTTTGATCCATGAGAGATCCATCAATGTAAATGTACAACCAGTCCTTTTGTGGATATTTTCTATTAATTGTTTGTAGGGCAATGGCTTGTGCTATTTCTGGATTTATATCTTTTTTGTTGAAGGCTTCATCAAGATCAAGGCAGCAATCTACTTTGAAGTTATTAAGTGGATTATATCGAGACATCAAGTTTTCCTTTTCACTTGGTATTTCTAGAATTTGCTTAAGCTTTTCTACCTCTTGTATGTATCCATTTTGGGTCCTCAATGTAAATGTAGAATCTTTGTATTTACTCCATTTATCCCAATTTGGAAGCCTTCTTAATTTTTCATAGGTTAAAAGGGCTTGTGTTTCAAGATCTGTTACAACTGGTTTATTAGATGTGATTATTTGCATGGCTTCAATTGGAGTAGTTTTGATCGCACCAGTGATGAGACGTAGAGCTTGGTTTTGAGTGCGTTCTAATATCTGTTCATTTGTGGTTGTGGTTTTAAGAAATAGTGCATTTACTTAACGTGCTATTGTTTGTGTGATAATAGTTCAGAGATATCTCCACGTTTTACAGCCCCTCAAACCTGTTAGACTCCATAGTTGCCATCAAGGTATCGCATAACTGTTCTTATGAATAATATTCTGACCAAAATATTGTTTGACAACAGCGATCGTAATAATTCAATTAGCATAAAAATCTCCTTCGAAGTTCAGCAGTAGCGAGGATCTCTACCCTGTGACAACTCAGAGGCGTATATTTAGGAACATTATAAATAAAACCATTCATTCATTCATGCGTGGAATCACACATAAATGCAGAGTAATAAAATTAAGTAATCATTTTTTTAAATATTTAAGCTTAGTCGGTTATTAATTGACGCTGTACCAACTGGTAGGCTGTTCAGTGTCGATGAAGATGGTGATAACGAAATGATATTTTGCGACGTAAGGCCGATTACTTAATATTTGTCTTACAATTGAGGAAAATTTCGAAAATCAGTCCAAGAGGGGATCGAACTGACGACTGAGTTGAATGCAGTGACGAAGATGGTAGGGAAGGAAATTATGAAACAGTCCGCGCCCTAGATTTTCTCTTAAACCAACCATGTTCGTTACAAAATTTCAGTCACATGAAGGAAATTTATTCATCATGAAGTTATAATATTATAGTCTCGTTCTTATTTTTCCAAACAGGCTAACAGAAACCTTGAACTTCAAGTTGCATCAGTTTGAGAAACTTCGTTACACATCTAAGCACTAAAATTCTAGCAGTCTACGTAAGGCAATTAAATTAATGATTTTAATGACTTGTAAAAATCTTAATTATTTCTCTACTCTGAACACCTTTTGCTTCATATCCTCAAAAAACTTTTAAGTACCGTACGCAGAAACCTCATCATTAGTATTTATTACAACAATATATAATTAACAATTCATTAAGACGCGTTGTAACAAGACTGCCCAGATTTTTATTAAGATAGTGCGTGCGTTTAAAATCCTACAGACATTATTTGCTAGCAGAATGTTAATAAAATTTCATGTGCGTTCCCTTTTCAAGTTCGTTAGATTAAGCTAAGAAAACCAAAACAAACTTGTTAGCGTAAGCAATTAGAGTTTATACTACTTCCCTTGAAGCGAGATTCCAAAATCTTAAGTTAAAAGTCAACCACCTGTTGTTAAAAGGCTGAGAATTCTGGATAACTAAACAGTTCAGATGTTGGCCTCATGAGAAAACATAACGTAAGTAAGAAATCTTCTATTAAACGACATGTCAGGTCAAGAAACAGTGGCAAGATTTCAACCATAACTGTAAAACCATAAATAAAGATAATTTTTTAATAATGCAAAATTCAGATTTTATTTCCGGAAAGTAATATCACAGTCTAGTATATACAGTCACGAAGCTTTAGTTGTTGAGGTTGCTAGGGACAATAGACTGTGCAGGTAGTATTTCGCATTGTCTGTAATGAGGCGATAGTAGCGATCAGCAACTGTCTATGGATGCATATTTATTACATATTGAGCTTCGTGACTGTATATACTAGACTGTGGTAATACAGTGTGCTGATTCAATGTCTTAGCGTCGTGGTCTAAGGCATCATACCTGGACTCGCGTTGTAGAATTAGAACTGACTCGAGTTCCCATGGGGAAGGAATTTTCTTACGAAATTTCGGCCAGTGTGTGAGACCGGCGTCCACCCAGCTTCGTGATGAATTTGGCGAGCTACAATAGGATGCAAAACCTGGTTTCGAAAACTAGCTATAGCGGCTGGGGATACGATCGTGCTAAGACATGTTACCTCCGTACTGGTTCGATGATCGTTCACCTCTGCTGAGGCATGTGGACATAAAGCCAGCAACCGACTGCTAGATTTTTAGTGAGGTAGTGCGTTCGGATTGTACGTTCAGATTATTGCAGTTCGGATTATCGAGTTTCTACTGTACTAAGAAACGGACACTTTGTACAATAGGAAATGTAAGCCTACATTGTGACCACGCTTTGTATCTTGGTTTAAGCGTTGAATGCATATCCTATTATACCTGATCACTTGGTACGACCTCTTAACTCCATCGTATGAAAGAACGGTATGTTATTGAAACGGTCTTATTGTTGCAGCGCGAAGTCCGATATTACAATAGATATAAGGGGCAAGTAGAATATCGACCACCGCATCATTTCTGTCTTAATAGATTGCGTATCTTCTAGAACAATGGTCGTCAGCACTCGCTGAAATGTGCAAAGGGTACGCGGTGCCGTCCCTTGTGCACCGTCGTGCAGCAGGAAGAGATAAAGAACATACCCGCTAGCAGCTACGAGTGCACCATGGTGCACTGCGTTTTTCGCGGGTAAAGGACGCTAGCCCCAGGGTGCTCTGCGCTGACGACCCCTGTTCTAGAATTAAAAGGAGCAGCTGGTTCAACCTATATAACGGTAGGCCTGTCTATAGCCCGATTGAACGTTGTTGGCCCCTGTACTTAGTTGTTTGGCTAGTGAGCGAACTGTGTGTAGCGTCATAAGAAAAAAATTTAATCACATGTGTATATGAGGAGAAGAGGGAAGAGGAAGAATGAAAATAATATCTATACTCGAACATAACACTGTTTAGTCAACAGACGTACAGCTCGATTCAACGTTATTGGCCCCTGTCCTTGGCTGTTTGGCTAGTGAGCTATTTAGCTATGTGTTACATCATAAGGAAGGAATTTAATCACAAATGTGCATAGGAGCATAAGAGGGAAGAGGAAGAATGGAAATAATATCTATGCTTGTATAGCTCGCGCAGGAAACGATTACCGAAAACCAAGGTGGCGTTGCTGTCTGTTTTGACGTGTGTATGTAGGCAGAGGAGAGAGCCGATGGAAGTACTGTCTCTTTCAAGAACATGAACAGATGTGGACATCGCTGTGGAAATAAAGAATGTAGCAAGAGAAAAATTCGAAGCTAATTAAACGCGCAACATATGTTTACGAATGAAATTATAATACTGTGCGATACAAGACACGTATTCACATGCAATGGAAAAAAACTAAAGTCGTAATGTAACTATCACAACGCAAGACTGATTCTATCGGTGTTATTTCTCTTCCGACTGTACTCTTGAATATCATTCAAGTTATCTCGTGACCTTACTCTCGCCCGCTCTTCCTTATCGCAGTGTTTGATTCGCATTCCTTCCGTCGGTAATCCGTACTTGCGAGACCTATAGCTAAGGGACACTCATGTCAAGAAAATATAAGTCATCATGACATTGTTTAGGCAACATACGTAGTGGTTAGTAACGGGACGTGTGGAATAATATTGTGTTTTAAGGCGGAGTGTACCGTGACATGATGATAAGGAAGTGTTAGGTGTTATGACTGCACTGCCTGACCTGTGTGACCCAGCCCGCTAGTAGTGATGAGCAGGCTTCGGCCTAGGGACACGGAGTAACCAGTATGAGGTTTAGAGTACACGGAGTATAAATGACATCATGACCCGTGTGGGGTGACTGCAACAGCACAGGTGGGTTCGTAATATGCATTACCGTTGTGTGTATCGCTGCTTGGGTGCGGTACGTGTAACAGGCTTCGGCGTAGGGACACCTGATTGAAGGTTACAAATCACGTTAATACCTTAATGGTAGACATTTATTGTCTACACTAGGAATGTACCGTATATACTGCATCTCTACAGGGTGAAATATATTTTGTGCCGTACTGTGACGGACTGTTTACATGTTGAGACACGAAGTAACGACGCGCTCCATCTCCCAATCCACTCGATCAACACAAAACTATCGTCCGTGCGTTCTGAACTTCATGCGTTCCTGTGACCAGGACCGAAGCCTGGTGATGAGTACAGCTTGATTAAGGGATTTTGGTCCTTGCAAAAAATAGATAAACTAAGAGCGAGTTACTCATCACAACTAGCGGGCTGGGTCACACAGGTCAGGCGGCGCAGAACACTTCCTTCTTGTCATGTCGCGGTACACTCCGTCTTAAAACACCATATCACATGTCCCTTACGTCTGTTGACTAAACAGTGTTATGATGACATATTTTCTTGACATGAATGTCCATCAACTTCGAGCATAGATATTATTTTCATTCTTCCTCTTTCCTCTTTCCCTTCTATGTACATTTGTGATTAAATTTCTTTCTTATGACGTAACACACAGCTCGCTCACTAGCCAAACAACCAAGGACAGAGGCCATTAACGCTGAATCGGGCTGTAACTCTCTCGTAGTCTACTTTTTGCAGAGGCCAAAATCCCTGAATCACGCTCTACCTACCTTAAGTTTGCATTTTGGAGGGTAGGCATAGTGAGAGAACATGCTCCGAGGCTGCGATTAAGCATGTTATGATGACATATTTTCTTGACATGAATGTCCATCAACTTCGAGCATAGATATTATTTTCATTCTTCCTCTTTCCTCTTTCCCTTCTATGTACATTTGTGATTAAATTTCTTTCTTATGACGTAACACACAGCTCGCTCACTAGCCAAACAACCAAGGACAGAGGCCATTAACGCTGAATCGGGCTGTAACTCTCTCGTAGTCTACTTTTTGCAGAGGCCAAAATCCCTGAATCACGCTCTACCTACCTTAAGTTTGCATTTTGGAGGGTAGGCATAGTGAGAGAACATGCTCCGAGGCTGCGATTAAGCATGTTATGATGACATATTTTCTTGACATGAATGTCCATCAACTTCGAGCATAGATATTATTTTCATTCTTCCTCTTTCCTCTTTCCCTTCTATGTACATTTGTGATTAAATTTCTTTCTTATGACGTAACACACAGCTCGCTCACTAGCCAAACAACCAAGGACAGAGGCCATTAACGCTGAATCGGGCTGTAACTCTCTCGTAGTCTACTTTTTGCAGAGGCCAAAATCCCTGAATCACGCTCTACCTACCTTAAGTTTGCATTTTGGAGGGTAGGCATAGTGAGAGAACATGCTCCGAGGCTGCGATTAAGCATGGGTTCGAATCTCGATTCCGCTGATTAACTTGTTGGGATTTTTTTGAGGTTTTACTCAAATGTTTGTCAGGTAATCTCTTATGAATCCTCGGATATCTCGCCAAAAAGAATCAAATCGCTATCACCAATTACATTGACTCCACGCAGTTAATACACCATCTTTAACAACCCATTATTAAAATCTTCGAAACGTCTGGTATAGGTTAAAACTTTGCACGAAAGTGTGGACGAACCCGGTTGAAGAAGTTCAAACCGTGAAGTAGGTGTGGGTGGTGGTGAAGGTAAAATACTGCTGAAACGCGTAGAAATGTAGAGCGATTATATCTCGGGAAAGACAAAGTTCAGTTATATTTTTGTAAGAAAGAACATGAATTCCGACACCGTAAAAAAGGGTTGTGGCTCCAGTTGCAAATGGCACCGCACTTTACTTTGCATAGCGACAGCAGACCGGCAACACACTGTAAGAAACGCTATGAACCCATTACGCAGTACTTTTTACAAAGTTTAAATGATATAAACTATCACACGTAAACGCAGATGGCACAGCAGTACTAAACGAAAAGATTAATAACGTTTTCTTTCGTGTTACAATTTAATTTCAGTGTAATAAATTAGATCAGTAGAATGTATAGTACGCAGTGATGAGTTTACCGATTCATTATTAATCTTAGGGAAGTAAAGATAAATACCAAACGAGCAACTGAAGTAGCTCAGTCGGTTAAGGCGCTTGCCTGTTGATCCGGAGTTGTGCTCGGACTCGGGTTCGATCCCCGCTTGGGCTGATTACTTGGTTGGGCTTTTTCCGAAGTTTCCCCAATCGTAAGGCAAATGTCAGCTAATCTGTGGCGAATCCTCGGCCTTATCTCGCCAGATATCATCTCGCTATCACCAATACCATCGAAGCTAAATAACCTCGTAGTTGATATAGCGTCGTTAAATAGCCAAGTAAAAAATACCGAACGTCTATCATACCATTCTTTCATAATACTACTATTCTTTATAAACTTAAAACGCCGTTCTCGCTTGCCTTAATGTATGTAAACATCAAGAATCTTATGAACAAAAAATTCACCAGCAACATGAATTGAATTGTGATTGATATCAGCTATTAAATTCTACCGGTCTTGTTGAGTGTTAGTTGGTATGGCTGGCGCCAGCATTTTTGGCGTGTGTTCTAGACATATAGTGTCCAGTTTGTGAGTATGTTGCTAGTGCAGCTGAGAATGGTACCACTTCCTATACACGTCACATCAGCCATTTGCCAAACACAGTTGTCAGACTGACTGCGGCAAATGTAAAACACAAAATGTAACGTTCCCATTATTTATTTTACACGCCAAAAACGGTGACGCGGACTATATCAGCTGTTGCTCCCTGTTCTGTTGCTTCGTGACCAGGCCCACGTGACATTATTGACATTACACTCCTGATCACTATTAGTACAGGTTACCTCGGTGGCATTTGTGAATCCGACGCTAACAGGTGAACCAGCCTGCCTCAGCTTCTGTTAGAAGCAGGTCCCATTTATCGGACGATCATCATCGTAGCTGTCGCGGCAAGGATTAGAATAACGGCTGATTTAGCTTCAAATGTCATTCCGTCGTTTTATAGGAATCCATATTTCTGTTACTAATGGACTTTTATGTAGGCTACATATGTAATTATTAGAAATATTAATTTTTTTTCTATTTCTGTAAATTTTAGCCTCAATGATTTCAATATTTTGCAGATAGTTTGGTTTCTTCATTATAAAATATGTTTAACTTTAGTTCGAAAACATTCTCAGATAGGTACCTAGATTTTGGAAATAGTATTCCTATTACGGTTAGCCAGTTATCTTTCATTTATTTCCTAAATTTCACTACTAACTTTAATAGGATTACCATCCGTCTGCCAAAAGGAGGACATCTCCTCTTTTTTAATCATTTTATCCTGCCCGGCATGCATTTTTTTTAATTTGAAATGTCCGGCATTTCGTATTTCACCTAGAATTAATATGAATACATTGAATAATGTGCGATATTATGCATAGAATATCTAAATAAATGGTGAAAACCTATGAAAGAATTTAACTGCTTTCAATGGTTGAAGCTGGAGCACATAAAAACATAAAATATGAAGACATATTGACATGCATTGAATTCTTACACTCTAAAAACGTCACTATTCGTGATTCTAAGCTATTTTATCAATTTTATTTTGCAATGTACAAAGATATGCCGATCAAGTTAATTTTTACAAAGATTTAAGTTTAGAAAAACAATGGCGCAAATTCTTGAATTCCAATAGTTCTATGAGCACTGAAACTTTCTCAGAACTCTTAAAAATATGTCAATTCTATTTATTTATCCCAAGTCATAATGGAAGTGCTGAAAGAGTATTTTCCCTAATATCTGCTCAATGGAGAAAGAACAAAATCGCATGCTAACGGAGACAGTCAGAGGTATCATCATAGTGAAATATAATTTCAAGGACATGTCCTGTGAACAGTTCCATAGTTATTTGTTACAAGATATAAGTTTGTTCAGCTCTTGTGCACAAAGTGAGCTCCACCGATAAGTAGGATACAGATGTAATACTGATCCAGCAACTAGTGAGAAAACTAACTAAGATTAGCCATTGTTTCTATCTTTAATTTTGTTCATACCAATTTTTAAAAAGTCCTCCTTTTTTCAGCAGTGTCCTCTTATTTTAGATTTCATGTCCTCCAATAGAATTTCTTCTCATGGTAACCCTGAACTTTAATAGGAAGCTGGCAGTGCAATTACTTTATAGAGATTCGTTTGGATTTTCTTATCGAGCATTACTGTCAGATTGCGTCTAAATTTACAGCTATCTGTAATATGAAATTATATTACAACCACTCGCATTATACATACGACAGTAAGTCGAAACAACACAACCATATCGCACATCGACTGAGTTTTAGTACCATTATTATCCCGAAAATTGTGATGTGATCACTTGGACCTTATTTCCACTTCTCGACCTGATCTGTAAAGAGTTGGCTGGACACTTAACGACGCTGTATCAACAGTATGGTTATTCTAGAGTCGATGAAATTGATAACAGCGAGGTGGATTCCGAGGAAAGGAGATAGAATTACCTAACAATCGCCTTATAATTGAAGACAACCAGAGAAAAGACGTGTGCCAGGTAATACGCCCATGCAGGAATCGAACTCATGCCTGGACGCAGTCTCCAAACACGGGTCCCGTTCGTTACTTCTATACCACGCCGATGATGTTTGTTTCCAAGTAAAATGAAGATATTCAGTTGCGTCTAGAAATATATTTTATGTTCTTATGAGGCTTTCCGGTGTCGAGTCATTCCTTGCACTACAGAATAGCAGAGTACCCACTTAATATCGCTTCGTTGCCTGTTAAATTATTGCACATACATAAAATGTAAGGTCTGCGAGGTACGTTGATAATTAAGGAAACAATTTTATACCCGATACTGTTATAGTAGCGATAAAGTTTAATAACTGGTCGGAGCGTATTTTGCGTGTGTCATATTTAATCACAGCTATTAACATAGTGCCTTAATTTATCGCAGATTTGAATAGACAGTTTGTTAAAATCATTCATTTTAAACTGAAGCATTGTGTCTTGTCCGGAAATTTAAAATCAAGGCCTATACTGCAGCTTTCTTAGAGTGGAACTACACAGCGAAAATATTGAAACACTGAAATAAGGCAAGGTTGTAGCAATAAAGTAATTTATTAGGGCATTCCATAAGTAATGGCAACACTACTGCAAATCAGTGCTCCTAGTGGTGAGTTTCGGAACCTTTCAGTACGTAGACCAGTGCTGCTCCTCGGAGTGACTACTACCGCGGAGGAATCGGAGATTACGAATAAAGCTCTCCACCGGTGATCTCCGATACTACCGTAGGTGGAACAGGGGACATACGGAGGGATGCGGTGGTTCGGAGCGAAGCGACAGTTAGCTCAAAGACGACCGGCGCGTACGGACTGACTATAGTTGTGAGTGGAATAAAATGGCACAAAATCGGATATCCGTCGCATGGAAATTCTTTAATTTAGTTGAAGGTAATAATAAAGTCGCACACTGTAAACTTTGTGGGCGAATTTACTCTAAGGGTGGTGGAACTTCGAATTTGTTAGACCATTTGAAGCGATAGCACAATTGCGAACTTGATGAAAACAATTACGCAAAACATTAGGTACGATTTATTTTTAAATTGTTTTAGTGCTATTGTTCCCAAAGGCTCACAGTCTGTGAAAGTCTTGAAATTTCTCTAAAACTTAACTTTCGAGGCAATAAAAAACATATGAAATATTTACAAGACGACTTGAGTTATATTTTGTTGTTTAGACAACTTGAGTTATATTTTACTCTTTGGATTAAAATACTTCTGAATGAAACTAAAGAAACATGTGGTAATAATATAATTACAATAATCCTTAAATTAATATCCCCTTATATTTTTATTACAGAGAAAGAGTGGCGCGTTTTAGAAGAGGCAGTTCAAATATTGACACCCTTTAACACAATGATCACAATCCTGACCGGTGAAGAATCTGAATAAATTATGTTGGACAGTGATAGCCACTGATAGCCCACGTTCCTTTTGTTCCATTCTGAAGCTCCCTCAATATATTTTACGTTAAACTAAATCGATTAGAATAATAATTGACAAACCCTGTTTGCGATTAAACGAGAGTTTCTAGGAGAATTAAAGTATAAATGTTTACATTAGCTACTGAAAAGCTTTACTTCTGCGTTAGTTTTGCAGTTAGATTGAATGTTATTAATTTGATCAATGACATAAAACTAATACGTCTTCCCACATGTACTATGAATTTCAAAATTAGAAAAAAAATCTGTCAGCTAACGTAGCACTTTAAGCAACACAAAAAAAGAGCCGAAGAAAGAGAGATTCGCATAAAAGAGAGAATATACAACAACAAATTACAACTTATTTTAAAAGATACGGGAACGTCAGCGGGCTCGAATCACTACCTGATTCGATTAAAGGAATGCTCAGCGGGAAGTGTATGTCTGCGCCACAGCACATATACAACCTGCGCGGCATCAATCGGAGGTAACCGGAGGTCTCCGATTGAAAGCGCGCAAACAACCGCTCCGGAGAAAACCTAATCATAAGCAGCACTAACGTAGACTAATAGAGGAGCGATTGTTGCATAAATTTGGAATATTAAAAGTCTTCAAGTAACCATATTTTGTGAATACAGACACTGTCAGGGTGCGAATTAAAGGGGGTATGAGGGGGGTTTCCGCCCTGTTGGAAAGTTATACCCCTCTCATAAATTCATATTAACATCCCTTCTATCCCCCCCTCACAAAATATTATTGTTTTATTACGAGTATACTTTATAAAGTATAAAATAAGCAAAGAAAATAATATTGATGCATTATCGTCACCGGCAAGCTGACAATCTTATCTTAAGCCTGTTCATGGATATAATTATTATTATGATCAAGATGCAAGACAAGCAACTAAGTGCGACCAAGCGTTGGGCCGTATCGAATGAGGATAATAATAATTTGATGTATGGTATTCTCTGTCTAGGATTCTATCCTCCCCTCATCAGAAATCTTAATTCGCGCCCTGGGGACTGTTTCTGATTTGTAATACCGCCCTAAAAATGTTCAGTAGGTATGAACAAATATGCTACATAAAAATACAAGTTGGAAGAGAAAAAAAAAGTGCAACTCGAGTATTAAAAGAAGCTTATAGGAGAGAAGTCTACCACAATTAGCTATTGCAAGATGGGTGGAAGCGAGGCGTTTACTTTCAATTAACAGCTGACAACTAGAGAGCTTTAGATCAATGAGACCGATATCCAGAAATGATGCTGCAGATAGAGTCCCAAGGATTTGGCAACAGAACACAGCATATTCACACAACGATAGAGAACAAATATGCAAATGCATGAACTTTCTTTCCCTAGTAATAACTAAGCTCATTTTCACTTGTTGGGCTGCGTCAACAAACAGTACATTCCATATTGGTCCCCAGAAAACCCTCGAGAAATGCATCAGCGACCTCTCCGCAGCGAATGTGTTACTGTTTGGTGTGCTGTTGCACAATTTTGAATAATAGAGCCATACTTTTTTTGAGGAAGAAGGACGTACAGTCACTGTTTGAGGAGTGTATAGCTCGTGAAGACAAGCATTTGGACGATAACATTTAAAACAAAGTGATGTCAAAATGGCAAACATTCTTTTGTAATATACAAATCAGGCTTTCAGGTAGTAGTTCCCTGTAAAGCAGGTTTGAATAATTTCAAGGAAAAATTGTTCCGGGACCGGGTATCGATCCCTGGAAGCCTGATTTGTATAATACATTCGTTACTGGAGGTACGTTAACAGAAAGCCACAATTTGAGTCACACAAGTATTTGTGTGCACTCATAGTTGAGTTCTGGCGTCTTGTCAGCTCATTTGAGTCGTGTGGATACAAAGGAAAAATTGTGACGTTGTCGTGTATAGTTCGTGGGGTAGCTCAGTCGGAAGAGCGTTCGCGCGCTAAGCGAAGGGTCCCGGGATCGATATCCGGCCCCGGAACAATTTTTCCTTGAAACTATTCATTCTTTTGTAAGTTAGTAAAATAAAATTTTGAACAGAATCTATGTTGCTCTTGTTTATAATCGGGGAGACCATTTTGTCTGACCCTGTACAATAGCGGTCTGGTTCGTAAAAAATTATAATTATTTCAGTTTCTGTTTAATCATGGACATCAGATGAGAAAACTTGTACATTTACAAACATTAGCGGATTTCGTGACCAGTTTCAATGACAGCTTGAAGGAAGGTAATACAGTAGATGCATCGGCTCCTAAATCCTTGAGCATCTCGACAATTGCCATTCTGTCTAATAACGTAATAACAGTTTCCTCGAAACAATATGGTAAAACAAGTCTTCTCCTGGCTTGGCTGTTTGTAAATATAACAGCGCTGACGTCTGATATGTGCCATTAAAAAGTTGCATGCGGCGTTGAAGTCAGTAATAATGTTATGAAAGTGTTTTTAATTGCATATTAGCGTAATGGCTACAAGTTTTCCTTTAGGAAATAATAATGTTCCCGTAGGATATAATAATGCTAATTGCTTATGCAGCTTAAAGTATCTTTAATTCTTCATACTTTATTTTCACAGCGTGGAATACCATCATACACAGAACTCCACCAACAAAGTAAAGTGAATAAGGCATTTCCTCTTTCGCCTCTGAGATGTGCATACGGTTAAGGTGAAGGCAGCTAGAAGTTGTTTTACTTATTAAGGAATGGCGTTAACAGTGGAATGCTGTTTGATATCAGTAGCCCAGTTCGTCACGTATTTATCCATTAAACAGAATTATAGCTGTTACATATCGCGGTGCACTTCCGTGTATCGCTGTGTGCTAAATTCCTTACATATTCAACTAAAAAGGCCATAAAACTGCAGTTTCAAACAAGTTTATTGATTTATTGGTGTGAATTGAGAACATAAAGAGCCTTGAGATTAGAACTAAGTTAACTTATATGCTAGCTCCAAAATAAAGAATTCAAAGCCATAATTTCGCCTCATTTTAATTACCAAAATAGATCTCAGTTTGGGATTAATATCTTTTAAAGATTTTTGGTTGCTCAGTCATGAGTTGAGATCAAAATGTTTCGACATTTGCAACATATCGCAAAATACCTTTGTGCGAGATCGTGCGTATTTGCTTGGTTTCCGCACAAAACCAATCCGCGGAAAGTCTAAAATTCCACATTCAATATTCCCAACCTAACACATATAACAATTTCCCTCTTCTTACCGCTTAAGTGACATATTGATTTTACTGCTTTAGGCTTTTAACATATTATTTTTAGAGACGTTCAGTATAGTAATAATTATAAATTGGAAACTTACCACTGCAATTTCACCTAAATTGCACTGTTAATTATTGTTTTTAAATATTCGCAAAAATTAAATAAACTCTACAACTCCATTAAAGTTACTGCATTCGTGATGCAAGTAACATTAAGGAAGCCGTGAAAAAATCAACAAGATTCCAGACTCATCATAGACTGGGGGGGGGGGGAAAGACAGACGTATATCACGGCCTGCTGGAGTATAGTAAACACAGAAAACATTTTAAAGTAACAATGTTGAAGATAGATATTTTTGTTTTGCAAATTTGCCGTCATTGAACAGAAACCAAGATGGAGATTTCATTGCAACTAATTAGAAATTCCTCTTTCAGGTATGTAATAAACGATCTTCGCACAAAATAATGTACGATACACAAGCGGTATGTTTGTTTTCATGTTCTCGGAAATTAAAAAAGCTCAACTACGTTTCGCTTTTTCAAACTTTTCCTCGAACATGAAAACTTCAACATACCGCTCTTGTAACGCATATTACTATTGGAAAACATGAATATGTAATTTCTATATATAGTCCGGGTCAGCTTACTTCATACCCCAAGGGTGAAACCTAACCATTTTTCCTCCATTACTACATATGCAAGTGGATTGTGGTGATTTTCTAGTTTGCAGGTTGAATTTTCTTTTGCCAACTTCGTTTCGAATTTCGATACTGACAAATACAGTATTACGAATGGTAGTAATTTTGTAACGGGTATATTGGCAGCTGAGACAAATATCGACAATATTTGTCGTTACTGGAGTTCCATGAAATTAAAATTGTACTACATTTCTGGAAGCTAATGAAATTTTAACATACTAATAATTAATTAATATCATTATTAATATTAATACATAATAGTTATTTTATGTGTTGCGTTGTGGTTATAATTGAAGACTATAGTCAGGTAAGTTTTCGGAGTTAGTACTAATAATTTTATGTGGTCAAAATACATTTTTAGGTTAGGTCTCGTGAATCAATTGTTTAGTCAAACTAATGAATTTCGTATTGCCAGACAAAATACTTGATTGTTGATCCCTTTCTCGTATAGTTTGCCTACGAAAATATGTTACAAATTATTGAATTGTTTAGAATAACCTCCCAACATAAAGTGCGGTACGTAAATAAGTCATTTAATATGTAGGATCGTGTGATATCTGGTAACAGTTGGCAACATTGACAAGACGGCAATATTTGTTGTTTAGGAACTGTTCTTATGTGACCCTCACTATACGTTTGGAAGAGCCAAATCTTTATAAGGCGTCTAAATTTTGTTCTATTTTTCTATGAAGAGACTCTAAATTTTCTATTTTGTTTATTATTATTATTATTTTACGACACTTTATCAACTGCTAAGGTTATCTAGCGTCTGAGTGAGTTGAAGGTGATAATGCCAACGAAATGAGTCCAGGGTCCAACGCCGAAAGTTACCCAGCATTTGTTCTTAATGGGTTGAGGAAGTGCCCCGGAAAAACCTCACCAGGTAACTTGTTCCAACCGGAATTTGAACCTGGGCCCGCTTGTTTCACAGTCAGACGTACTAAACGTTACTCCACAGCGTTTCTGTTTTCTTTTCTATCAAATATTGAAAAAAAAATTATCATATTCAATTTATGATTTTAAAATTCATTATCTTTTTTTTTTGTTACAATTTTAATTACAATACATGAAAAGTAATTTATAAAATTCAGTAATATAAATACTAGTACATCTTTAATCGTAACAAATATAAATGACACTCGGGAGGAAATTAAACGCAGAATAAATATGGGAAATGCCTGTTATTATTGGTTGAGAAGCTATTGTCATCTAGTCTGCTGTCAAAAAATCTGAAAGTTAGAATTTATAAAACAGTTATATTACCGGTTGTTCTGTATGGCTGTGAAACTTGGACTTCCACTTTGAGAGAGGAACAGAGATTAAGGGTGTTTGAGAATAAGGTTCTTAGGAAAATATTTGGGGCTAAGAGGGATGAAGTTATAGGAGAATGGAGAAAGTTACACAACGCAGAGCTGTAAGCATTGTATTCCTCACCTGACATAATTAGGAACATTAAATCCAGACGTTTGAGATGGGCAGGGCATGTAGCACGTATGGGTGAATCCAGAAATGCATATAAAGTGTTAATTGGGAGGCCGGAGGGAAAAAGACTTTTGGGGAGGCCGAGACGTAGATGGGAGGATAATATTAAAATTGATTTGAGGGAGGTGGGATATGATGGTAAAGACTGGATTAATCTTGCTCAGAATAGGGACCAATGGAGGGCTTATGTGAGGGAGGCAATGAACCTCCGGGTTCCTTAAAAGCCAGTAAGTAAGTAAGTACATCTTTAATCTGTTATTTAATGACGCTTTATAAACTAGGCGGTTATCTATTGTTGATGAAATTAGTAATGAGATGGTATTTGGCAAGATGAAGCCTAGGACTCGCCATAGTATTATCTAACATTCGTCCTGCAGTTGAAGAAAACTTTGGAAAGAACCCAACCAGGAAACGAACCCACTCTTGACTTCAACCTCGTATCAGTAGGGAAACGTTCTACCGACAAGATGTGTTTTCTGAAGTAGGGCTACATGTTCTTAGGCAGTTATGCATATTTGTATATATACATACACAGAAGCATTGGAAAAAATATTCAGTAGTTTCAGTGGTTAATGAAAAGCGATGAACTCAGGTCCCGATCTAATTGTGATCTTTTTATTCATGCCCTAGTTCAAACTCCTTTATGTCTTCTTTTCTCACTTTTTGAGATCAGTAGTAACACATCTGCTACTACTCTAGCATTTAAATGAATAGCACTGAAGAAAAATACAAAAGTTGTCATGAAACTGTAGTATACACAAGTGTCTCTATGTAAGCAACTTCCTACGTAATTGCTTTCATGAAATCAGTTTCGTGAAATTAGTTACGAAATGTCGTCGTGTAGACTAGCCTTTACACTCCCAACCTCCAAGCTGCGAGCCTTAAACTTCCGATATCACAGTCTTTAAACCCTCGATATCGTGAAAATCCTGGACGTTGAGAGTCTCAATTCGAGACAGATTCGTTATGTTGAGTTTGGTACGCGGGCGGTCCGGAGTTTACCAACCACAGCTTCGGCTTAATTTGTGTTACAATCATGCTGTACATAAGCGATCTCGATGAAAACTGTTTGTATAGTGGGACTATCACGCAGTTTTGATTGAATAAACTAGGAAACTCCGCGCTGAGTGCACTAACCCACTATCTTTCATCGTCGCAGTTCGACGTTAAACAAACATGAAGACTTTGTGACTGGATACAGTACGTGGGCAGACGACAGTACAGTCCAGTCTAGGTGCAGATATCTAAACTTCGCCTTTCAGCGTAGACTTTTTTTATATCTTTATTTTGTTTTCGTGGCCAAGTTTCCTTTTAGGTTGTCGGTGATATCACGGTTATCATGCTGGCTGTTCGATCCGATATTCGTAAGTTCAAAGCCAGCCCCACGACTGGTTTTGAAGACTGGCTTTGAAAAGGTGATAAAATTCTTAGTAGACCTATGGCTTCCCGCGTGAAAGAAATAAAGCTCGTATTGCAGATTTACGGCACGTAAATGAAATCTATTCCTGATTGAGGGCCTCAGACAAAATCTGCTGGTCGTTCTTCGCCTACGTGGAATGTCGACACAGAATAACGCCCGTAGTTCAAATCATAGTTAAACAAAATGGTATTACTATTACTACTACTACCTCATTACTATTACTATACCTACTATAGGTCATTCGTTATCTCGTGAAACTAAATGCAAGTATGCGCCGTAGGTTATAATAAAACCTTATGGTGGGGGTAGGGCTAAGTGAGTTAGATAGCTATGTGTGTCAGGTAGCGAGGGAGGGAAGGTTCTCAGTCCATTTCCTGCTTCCCCACACGCGCAGGTAGGTTTCAAGAGGTAACGAATGGCCTATAGGCCTACTACTAGACAACAATGTTCTACTACTACTGCTACTACTTCTACTACTACTACTACTACTACTACTACTACTACTACTACGCTACTACTACTCTGCTACTACTACTACTATTACTTATTTTATAGCCTATTCTAACTTTTTTAAACATTACGCTTTATATCCATCCTCTTTTTTATATTTTCCTTCTTTTTACATTGTTTCTTTGTTTGTTACTTTCCTTTTTTATTTTTTACTTCTGTTTTATTTTTCAGTATTTCCCCTTACTTTTTATTGTTTTTTTCTTTCAATACCCATTTTCCCTCTCGTTTCTCTTTCTCTTTCGCTTTTTTCCTCTTTTCTTCTTTCTTCTTTCCAGTTTTCTCTCTCCTGCTTTCTCTTCAAAACGCACACATACTTAAGCACTTAACATGCGTGCATACAGTCGGCCTGATTGACGCAGTTGGTATAGCGCTGGCCTTGTATGCTCGAGGTTGCGGGTTCGATCCCAGGTCGATGGCTTTTAAGTGTGCTTAAATGCAAAGGCTTATGTCAGCAGATTTACTGGCATGTAAAAGAACTGCGGGACAAAATTCCGACACACCGGCGACGCTGATATAACCTCGGCAGTTGCGACCGTCGTTAAATAAAACATAACTTTTTACATACATACACACATACATACATACATACGGGCCTACTCATTTTCTCGTTTCTCTTTAGCTTTCTTCGTGCAGCTTCTTTTTTTTTCCTTCTTTCTATCCGTATTCTCTCTCTCCCTCTCTTTCTCTCTCTCTTTCTCTCTCTAGCATATTCGCCAATTTTCCCTTCTCTTCTCTTTCGTTTTCTTTCTCTTCTCTTCTTTGTTTCCATCTTATCTCTATGTTTCTCTCACACACAATGCATACTTATTCATTTTCTCTCTCACGTCTCTTTCGTTTCCTACATTCTTTTTTTTATAGAGCCTATTGTTTGTTTAGTCAACTGTCCGAAGACGACTTTGAACCTCATAAGTGACATCACTAAGGTATCATTCATGAGGCGAGTAAGCCAGGAGATAACGGGGTAGGGTGGCCAGTTCCTTTCCATTATCTCTCTTTATTTCTCTCTAATTTCTCTATTTTGTCTTTCGCTTTCTTCTTTTAGTCTTCTTGCCTTCTTTCCATATTTTCTCTATATCTCTCTCTCTCTCTCACACACACACACACACACACACACACACACACACACATACACACACACATACATACATACATTTTCAAAAGTGAACTGGTCATCCGTAATTTTGAGGTTTACACGTATGGAAGTCTCAGAAATTGACTGCTCTCGGAGTGTGATTTAAGATGGAGCATGTATAGAGTTGAACGAAGTAATATTTTCATTTTTAATAAAGCATTTTGTTTTGTTATTGGGCATACTGTGTATGATTCTGAGAAAGAATGAAATTGACAACATTGAAGATTATCTTATTTTTAGTTATCGTTATGTGATTTAAGCTGCATTTCATATGCGAGAGAATCAAATGCATTGTTTATGTATAAGCAGCAGCGCGTTTGTTTACTGATTGGAGGCTGAGCCGAGAGTGGGTTGGAATCCGGCTTGGACCGATTACCTGGTTGTTTTTTTTTTTTTTTTTTTTTTTTTTTTTTTTTTTTTTTTTTTCACTCCTACAGCCATAAGGCGAATGTCAGATAATCCCATTTGCGAACTCATATCGTAAAATTCCATCAAATTCCAAAGACGCTGGTTTCCTTCGCAGTTGGTACAATGTCATTAAATAACCGATTAGAAAAATTGGTGCAAGAGGGTTATCTTTTCTCATACTGGTTTCACGAAGTACAATAATAGATACATAATTCTGAACCAATATCTTCAATGAAGATTTCGTTATTTCTGCATATATTACATAAAACTTGAGAGTTTTTTCATAGTTGCAAGTATTTTTTGTATTATAAAAATTTAGAATATATTTCTAGTAGACATTAACATCAGCTTTTCAAGATTATAGGCCACTTTTGACCTATTCAGCCCTAGAATCCTTCAGTCAATTTCCCCATTGGTCATTTCTACTCTCTTCTTCCGTTTCGAGTTCATTTAATTATTACTTTTGGCAATATTAAACTGGACATTTGGTTTATGTGTTCAATCCAATTCGTTACGTATGCTGGCATTTTTTTCCAAAATGGGGGTTACATTCAGTTCTTGCAAATTGCTTTATTTGGTTTGAAGTCTAAGCAATTATATCCTGCTATTCTTCTCATAAATTTCGTCTCGTGAGCTTCAATCAGGATTTACCTTTCTCTCTATTAGTTCAAATTTCACTACGTTATAATAGCACAGGAAGGACTAGCAGAATTTATTTGATCAACCTGCGAAAGTGTACTCCAGGTGCAGTCATCATCCCTTATCCGTATTATTTAAGTTATTTACATAGTTCTGTGCGAACTCTTACACGTATTAATTCTACTGTGAGAAAATTAAAACGTAACATTAAAGTCTGTGAATATAAGTTAGATGGCACAGTAAACACATAAAATTGTTTGATTAAAACGTTTGCTTATTGAGGCGGTCTATTGTAAGAGCAGAGTGAGTGTACTATATCCAGCCTTCAAGTCTTCTTCAAGCTATTTTATCGTGCCGGGCTTTCTGCTGCTATATCAGGGAACAGGGGAATAAATTATCCAGTAGAGCTTGGTTTCCCCGCTGACTTCATCCGCCATGTTATTTGTTGTCTTCCCACAGGGCAATGCGAGAACACGGGAACAAAAAAAAAAAGTGTAGAAGAATGGGTATGATCGTTCATAAACCTGGGTGGATTTTTTTTAAGCTCCTTTTCTGTTTAATGTCCCCCTGTTGTTGGGCTGTTCTTTGAATATCTTTCAGTCGTTCATAACCTCATTCTTTTCACCCACTATCTTAAGCAATTCCATAATTTTAACTGGAGTATAAACACATCTTGGAGTTAAATGTTTAGGATAGCCCTCCTCCTCTATCTCTCTCCTCCACTTGCTAGCTTATCTTCATTTTAACGGAGAAGCGATGAAACCCATTTCGTACGTAGTTTAAGATTCCACATGCTCACTTAGGGCGTTAACTCGAACATCTTTTCCGTGTAATGGGATATATATGAACATATTGATACTTCTTACATCGCTTATACTGCATCTATAATGAGAATGTTCGGTCCTTAACGATGGGATGCTTAGTAGGAGATTGCTTACATAAATTCCTTTCCATGTAGTCTTCGAAAAAGGGTGGATGGAGTAGAGTGTTCTGTAGGGAGTGAAATTGTAGAAGGTTGAAATAATAGTTTAACAAAACTTAAAAATAATATTGCAATAAAGGACATATCTAAACTTACATAATTTCATTGCCTTATTTCAATTTGATACCTAGGTCTACAATATATATATATTGCACAAACAATGTAGCATGGCAATACTTTATAGCAGCCGTGGCGAGAACGTGACTCGCGAGACATTGTGGCTCGTAGTGATAGCTGTGCTTGCTTCTAACCTCCGCCAACCCCCACCCTCTCACTCACTGGAGTCAAATTCCGTTCCATTTGTATTTGTCTCTGACCTGCGAGTGGCATATGTCTCTCTCGAAACCATTTACGAAAGTTCCAAGTAGGATGGGAGGACGCATTTTTTTGCTGTCAATATGATGAGAATATTAAATGTATGATTTGTTTACAAATATTATGAGGAAAACGGTTGTATAACGGCATTATACTACATGTTACTGATGTAACATTAAAAGGTTAAGTGTTGTTGTCGTCGTCATCATCATCATCATCATCATCATCATCATCATCATCTCTACGTCGACCCTTTTTCAGCAGATGTACGAATAATGCGGTTAGCTCTTCAATTAGAACTCACTGATTTTACTATGTGATGTCAAATGAAAGCTAGATGTAAGGACTTGACAATAATGTTGAACTTTCAAATCTTTGCCAAAAAATAAATATCCGAAGCTTCGTTCTTTCCCTTGCTCTGTTGAAGCCATGTTCGCTACAACAATGAAAATAGTAAAAACCAAATTTAGATCACGACTGACAGACAAATACCTTCGTGATCAACTACGACTGGCAGCAAGTGACATAATTCCTGATTTTGAAACTTTGTCGCAGAGACATTCTGAAGACAGTTAATTTTAGGTTGTGATATTATTCATGTATTGTTCATTTCTTTCTTCGTTACACGTAATAAACATTAGTTTGTAGCCTTGTACTGTATAAAATTATATTTAAGTGCTTGACGTAAGGAAAATCCTTTAATAAGTCAGACAGTTGCTTCACAGTGGCTCGGCGCAACGATTACATTTTCGCCACCGCTGCTTTATAGGTATTTAAGGGAGAAGAGGACAGCGAGAGTACTATAACACGTAGGTATTTGCACAGAAAAACGAAATAAAATGCAGGCAAGCGAAATAAATGTTTTAAAGATGCCTCGCAGAACCTATACAAATCAAAATAAATTTTGTAATACTGATTATCATTTTAAGAAGTAAACTACACGAAATAGGCCTTTAAGGCAGGGGTTCCCAACCGGTGTGTCGCGAAATTTTGGATTTTAAAAATAAATTTTATGCCATCCAGAAAGTGTCTTTACAATACATTTTTATTTGCAGCGAAGTCTTTGATATGGTACATTTTATTTTGTGACAGACTTTACCAATGAAACGTGAACATCTGTAACAATGTTCCGTTCAGTTTTTAAACCATAAGGCCACGTGTAGAGAAACTCTGTGCAACCACCAAGCGCAGACTTCACATTAATTTAAATAGGCGAGTTTTCAAAAACGATAATCTTTGATTGGACATCTTTTTATCGGATATCCAGCATAGATAGGTTGGGATTTTTGACACATATCTCTGTTTCTTTTTCTAATGCCACTCAAGTTGCTGCTTGTTATTTTCGACTGCGTGTTAATATCGAGCTATCTACAACACTACATAGAAGTTATCAGTGCTTTTATTTTCTGGCGGAACGCACTGGAACGGCGTTCCGGCACCTTTTTGTTGCATTTTTCATCATGGAACCGAAATATGTGTGAATAACTATGCAAAATTTCAATTATCTGGGTTGTGAAATATCTTATCAAAATGAAAAAGATGTGAACAAGAAAATTACCAAATTTACACAAATTCTAGGAATAATAAACAATACATTAAAAGCTAAATTAGTACAAAATCTACAAGAATAAAAATATATAATACACTAGCATTACCCTCCCTTTTATAAGGAAGCGAGATTTGGACATTAAAGAAAAAAGACATGAACAGAATCAAAGCAACGGAAATGAAATTTTTCAGAAGGACAGCAGGATATACTCTTTTAGACCGAAAAAGGAATGAAGAAATTTTAGAACAATTAGAAGTAGAGTCAGTAGAAGAAAAAGTCAGCAGATACAAATTCAATTGGCTAGATCATGTAAGAAGAATGGAAAATTCAAGAATCCCAAAAATTATGATGCAGTATAAACCTAGAGGACATCGTCGACCAGGAAGACCTTTAAGAAGACTGCTAGATGGGGCCGAAACAGGTCTACAGAGGCCTCATTCGTGAAGGATGATGATGATGATGATGATGATGACCTTGAAAGTTTCAGTTGGACGAAAAGCTACAAATATTTTCCTAAGCACCTTATTCTTGATCACCCTTAACCTTTGTTCCTCTCTTAAAGTGAGAGTCCAAGTTGCACAATCATATACCACAACTGGTAATATAACTGTTTTATAAATTCTAACTTTCAGATTTTTTGACAGCAGACTAGATGACAAAAGCTTACCAGACAGAAATTATTTTATTAATATTATTATTATTATTATTATTATTATTATTATTATTACTTTTACCATGATCTTCCGTATTATCATGCCCTGCTTTAAAAAGATTTTAGCTCTGTTTCACAATGCATACGCTATAATGCTAGAGGTACAGTTGAGTGCCATGGTGATTTCTAGGGCTAGGATTTTGATGACCTATAAATCATGAAAAAAATGCCCTTAAAATACCCTAAAATTGATCTTACAGGCTTAGTAGGAATATTAATATTTAGACTAGTAATTAAATTAAATTCTAGTACCAACATTCAAGCTTATTTAATTTTACATAATTTTTCTAGGTAGTACACTTAAATTATTTTACCTGATGTAGTTCCATGTAGTCCACCACAAGGCCACTCTTATCCGGAACTAGCAGATATAGATGAGTCTATATTGAAGGGGTGGTTGGACTGATCCATTACGTGGGGTGTACTACGTTAAGATGACAATATTTGTGTAGAAAAACGATTAAAATAATATACAAAATAATGGCTACTAATTGTAAAAATATGTAGAGAAAATATAGAAGGAAATAAATAATATTTTATATTAATAATGGGGATTTATGTCCAAAATTAAATGAAAATACCCCAAAATTGACCGAATAAAACAAAAATATGCTCTTATGAGTTGTAAGATGTAAAAAATGCAAAAATATGCCCTAACGAATATGTTTCAAAACATTCAGTTTATCAAGTAATATATAAATACTAAAGCAGCAATGTTTTTGGCTTACTAGAAAAAAGATGCAATTTCATCAAAATCCTAGCCCTAGTGATTTATAATCTTAATATCGTGAGAGCTTAAATTCTAAAATTGGAATTAACTGTAGTATGATATTTTAGGTTATTCAATGTAAGTTCAGTACAATTAAAAGTGGATACTCTTTTTTTTTTTTCTAAACAGCTGAAGAAATGGTAGCTATGTGTTGGTGGCGGTGAATGATAGTTGTTGGTTTCTAGCTTTTTCAAAAGAAATGAGACGAACGTTGGTAAAACCAGCCATCAATGGTGGAGTTTTAAACTTGAAGTAAGAGTCCGCACAGTATCCCATGGTTTGCTTGCAATCAAATATTTCCGTGTGGACTCCATCCTGTTTGGCATTCACATCACTGCGTGTCTGACAGATGAATACTTCGTTGCGCATCGTAATATGGCTGCCTTCTCACAGAATGTCTGCGATAATTCCAAACAAAGAAGATAAAAGAAATCTTTCTTATTCTGTTTTCATACTTCATTCCTTCTACATGTAAACTATTACCGCCTATCTTGTATATCTTCCCACCCCTTTTGGCCTTATAGAACCCCAGACCGGTAGAAAGGAGCATAACTAGTTTCCCATATATGAATTCAACTTAAAAGCAGATTATAACGAATTATGTAACATATACAGTAACTAGCTTCTTTCTAGTGGAGACATAATTTTCATATGTCTGGGACCGTAAATGGTCATTAAAGAATTTTTACCCCTTGACAGTAAAGATATGTTGAGGGTTGGGAAATGTTAGGAAACTGACCAATGGACGAGATGGAAAACATGCAAGAGGGTTGGCTATTTTACTGTATTGTTCTGCCCCATCCCAAATCCTGAGGGTTATGTAAAATATAACTGTATAAAATGCATCTATATAAAATACATAATGCAGCCATGCCAAATAAAAATGGCCATGGAAACATGTTGTCCATATATAATGCAGCATTGTGGGATACATCCATCGCATATGAATGTTATACGAAAAGTTGCTAACTCGTTCTTTTGTTTTGATGCCCATAAAAGCGTTAAGGGAAGCCAATCGTAAACGAGTTTTAAATTGGAGACCTGTTTTCATTATTAGTCACGGGGTAAGGTTTATCCACGACTTGCAACTTGAGTTCAATAGAAAATATTCCCGAAAAGTTGTTTAATCTAGGCTATGTCACCTTTGAGCTTTATGAATGGAGATGCAAGTTCAATGTTTTGTAAACTGTACCATACAAAGGTTATAAAATAAACGCTTTCTTTTATATCCATAACTTTTTTATGCTTAGATCTTTGTAGAGAAGGTTCCTTCAACATCTTCCCAAAGAAGTGCACTGAAGAGACCAAATTATATCTGGGGCAATAACTAATCGTATAGGGGGATATGACACAATTACCTTTCCGTTAAGAGAATATGGATAGAAAGCAGATACAGCTATTATTAGGCCCTTTCTGTTAATCGACACTGAATTTCCAATTACACTTCATTGCAATTGATTTGTTTTTTGCCATTAATGGAAGTTAGTTCTACTAAATACAAAGGTTGGAACTTTAATTCTTACTACTTACTGGCTTTTAAGGAACCCGGAGGTTCATTGCCGCCCTCACATAAGCCCGCCATTGGTCCCTATCCTGAACAAGATTAATCCATTCTCTACCATCATATCCCACCTCCCTCAAATGCATTTTAATATTTTTTCCCATCTACGTCTCGGCCTCCCTAAAGGTCTTTTTCTCTCCGGCCCCCCAACTAACACTCTATATGCATTTCTGGATTCGCCCATACATGGCTACATGCCCTGCCCATTTCAAACGTCTGGATTTAATGTTCCTAATTATGTCAGGTGAAGAATACAATGCGTGCAGTTGTGTTGTGTAACTTTCTCCATTCTCCTGCAACTTCATCCCTCTTAGCCCCAAATATTTTCCTAAGCACCTTATTCTTAAACACCCTTAACCTATGTTCCTCTCTCAAAGTGAGAGTCCAAGTTTCACAACCATACAGAACAACCGGTAATATAACTGTTTTATAAATTCTAACTTTCAGATTTTTTGACAGCAGACTGGATGATAAAAGCTTCTCAATCGAATAATAACAGGCATTTCCCATATTTATTCTGTGTTTAATTTCCTCCCGAGTATCATTTATATTTGTTACTGTTGCTCCAAGATATTTGAACTTCTCCACCTCTTCAAAAGATAAATTTCCAATTTTTATATTTCCATTTATATTCTCGTCACGAGACATAATCATATACGTTGTCTTTTCGGGATTTACTTCCAAACCTATCTCTTTACTTGCTTCCAGTAAAATTTCCATGTTTTCCCTAATCGTTTGTAGATTTTTTCCTAACAAATTCACGTCATCCGCATACACAAGCAGCTGATGTAACCCGTTCAATTCCAAACCCTCTCTGTTATCCTGAACTTTCCTAATGGCATACTCTAGAGCAAAGTTAAAAAGTAAAGGTGATAGTGCATCTCCTTGCTTTAGCCCACAGTGAATTGGAAATGCATCTGACAGAAACTGACCTATACGAACTCTGCTGTACGTTTCACTGAGACACATTTTAATTAATCGAACTGGTTTCTTGGGAATACCAAATTCAATAAGAATAACATATAAAACTTATTTATTTATTACTAATACAAACGTGATACCTCTGTGAAATTTCTACAGTCCTTCAATGTAGTCACCAACAATGTCAGCAACTCCTTGCCAACGATGTGGAAGTCGTAGTATCCCTGTAGCAGCGTCTGTTTTCTGTTGATGTTTCTGATGAAGCAATCTACTGCCTGCAGAATGTCGGGAACAGTCCGGAATCAAATGCCACGAAATGGTTCCTACATCTTTGGGATCAAATTTTAATCACAGGGACTCAAGTTCGGTGAATATGGTGGATGGGAAAGCACTTCCCAACCCCAGATCAGCCACATGAGCCCCAGCATTGTCCTGCAAAATGATGGGAGGGTTCTGCAAAAAGTGTTGCCGCTTCCTTCGCAACGCTGGTCTCAGGTTATACTCCAAAAAATTACGGAAATACTGTCCATCAACACTCTGTCTTTGTGTTAGGATGACCAACCAATTCGTTGCTTCTATTTTGTGAACATGGCGAAAACACAACAGTTTTTTTTTTTTTACAATTCACACAAGACTATCTTCTTCTCGTCACAGCGCATGCGCTTTGAGTCGGAAGGGAAAATCAATTTGCTGTGACGTAGGTTAGACATAGACTATCATATGGTAGAAGTGAGAATGATTATGGTAGAATAATTAATTCCGTCTCGTTTCGCTTCCACAGCAGTGTTGCCAATATTAAAGTTCCAACCCATGTACATAGCCTTCTAGACACGTACATAGCTTATTTCTAAAATGATTTTTTTCTTTAATACGTAATAAAGTATTTTTATTGCTCATTACAACTTCATTAGGTGGATACCAGCGTCTACCTTGTTAGTAAACATATTTATGTCCGCCAGACTATGTGTAATTGGACGCCAGGGATATAGTGCAACAGACTAAAATGATAATGTAAATTTGTCATTTAGAATATGAGAGCTGGATACATTCATATGTAATGAAACTATAACGTTATTTAAAAGTCGGGAAAAGCCCCGGCGTAAATCAATTGGCTGAGGCGCCTGCCTGCCGATCCGTAGTTGCGATCGGCATGGATTCGATTCCCGCTTGGACCGATTACCTGATTGGGTTTTTTCCGAGGTTTTCTCCAATCGTTAGGCGAATGTCAGGTAATTTATAGTGAATCCTCGGCCTCATCTCGTCAAATACCATCTCGCTATCACCAGTCCCATCGACGCTAAACAACATAGTCCTAGTAGTTGATACAGCGTTGTTAAATAACCAAGTAAAAAAAAAAAGTCACGAAAGATTTGAAAGTTCTCTAATTTCGTTGCGAAAGTAAATTTATAGAAAAGTAATAACATCACAATTTTGTTCATAAAATAATGGAGTTTATTTTCGCAGAAAAAAATATCCGTTTCTGCTGTTTCACTGTTATTACTGTTGCAAACGAAATAAACAGCAATTGAAGTCATTCTTGATTGGGTTAATGTAGACCTACTTTTGTTTGCAAATTCATACCGATGATGATGATGATGATGATCAAATTGACAATGACGATGGAGAAGACAACAATAATAACGATGACAACGACGATGACATGTATATAACGATGATGATGCTGATGGTGACGAAAACGATGACGATAGGCCTAATTGTTGCGATAGCGATGACGAAGACTGTGACACGCGCTGACGATGATGATGACGGTATAGCATAGTTGCGACCCGAAGAAATCAGGTAGCATAATGGACATGGCGTAGTTGCGCCCCGATGAAATCAGGTAGCAAAATGGACATGGCATAGTTGCGCCCCGATGAGCATAGTACACAGGAAAGTGATTGTCATAAAATAAATAAATTACTTTAAATATTATAGCGGTAGCTGCATTGAAATCAGATAGCATATGATCAATTTTGCTATTTAAAATAACACTTTTTTATCGATCACATACAATAAATGAACTGATTTTTTGTTTGTACACCGATATTTTAATCCTACGGTACAGGGTTTCGCAAATCGAAACTTAGAACCATTGTGAATTATTAACCCTTTACCCTTTTCACTAAACTTAACATTCATTTTAAATTAACCTTACTATACGCCACAGGCGGTGTGAAAATCACTAATAAAACGTCAAGATTGCTCAGGCCCCATATTCCAACGACTCACTCATTTGAATATGTCAGCTAATAAAGTACTGCCAACTACTTAACGGTACCGATATAATGAATATTAAATCGAATAAGAAATAAAAAAGATTGGTTGATTGCGAGTCTCTAGTTTCCGTAATGTCTTTTTCTCTACCTATTCCATCGGGGCGCAACTATGCCATATCCCTTTTCTCTACCTATCGGAACAGGGCGCAACTATGCCCACAAAACAGGGATCCTTTTTTATCTGCTGCATCTTACCTGACCGTGGGCGCAATCATGCCCTGCCCGATGTTAGTGGTGGTGATGATTAAGTCGACAATGACGATGAAGAAAACGACAATAATAACGATGGCAACGATGACAGCAGTGGTGACGACGTTGACGATGTTGCTGACGGTGATGAAAATGACGATGCTAATTGTGGTGAAAACGATTACGACAATGCTAATTGTGGCGACAATGATGACAGTGATGGTGATAATTAGGGCCAGGATTTTGATGACCTATAAATGATGAAAAAATGTCCTAAAAACAATGTATTTATGAACTAAAAATCTTAAAAAAAATTCCCTAAAAATTGAACTTAATAATTGGCTTAGTAGGAATATTAATATTTAGACTAGTAATTAAATTAAATTCTAGTAATTTACAATTCATTTTAATATATCAATATGCCTGGTAAATTCTAGTAGCCTATCAGCATTCAAATTTATTTAATGTTACATAATTTTTCTAGTACACTTTAATTAATTATTTTACCTGATGTAGTTCCATGTAGTCCACTACAAGGCCACTCTTATCCGGAACTAGCAGGTATAGAGAAGTCTATATTGAAGGGGTGGTTGGACTGATCCATTGCGTGGAGGTGTGCTACGGTAATTACAATATTTGTGTGCAAAAACGATTAAAATAATATATAAATTAATGGGTATTAATTGAAAAATATCAAAGGAAATGAACAATATTTTACATTAATAATGAAGATTTATGGCCAAGACTAAATGAAAATACACTAAAAATGACCGAATAAAACAAAAAATGCTCTTATGAGATGTAAAAGGTAAAAACTGCAAAAAATGCCCTAACAAATATGTTTTAAAACACTCAGTTTATCACATAACATACAAATATTAAAACAGCAATGTTTCTGGCTTACTAGAAAAAAGATGCAAGTTCATCAAAATCCTAACCCTAGTGATAATGATGATAACTGTGGTGACAACGATGATAACTGTGGCGACAATGATGACAGCGATGATGATAATGATGCTTACGTCGACGACGATAGCGAAGACGATAATGACGACGGTACTGTTCTCCAACGAAGAGAAAGTCTCTGCGGAATGAAACGAAGCGGGATAATGCTGTGAATGAATGTTGATGTCATAAGATGTCATAAGGTCACACACGTGGGTACTCGTATCTCTATTGGGTAGCTCTCACAGCACAAACAATAACTCTGAAACACACATTTTTATACTACCCTAGTTACAAAATTAGATCACGGTTAATCTCCTGGTCTTTTAATCCCTCAATACAGGAAATAACATATCAAGAGAGCGCATGGTTTTTTAAACTGACGTTATAACGATAATATCTATCTACTTCACTCCAATAGATGACGCAATAGTAAGCACATTCCTTTCACGGTTAGTCTCCTGGTTGAAGAACAGTAACGACGACAGCAATGATGACGTCAGTTGTGACGATGCTGATGTTTAAGATTAGGCCTGCGACAGTGATGCTGACAGTGGCTACGACAGTAATTAATTAAATATTTTGACGTTACAGTCCTTCAGTCCGCCTCACGAACTCCAGCTGCTTGGAGATCAGGAACCTCTTGACACGTTAGATTAATGTTTTCTCAAATTTTAAGACATCTGGTCCACGTCAAACTAAATTAACACTGGTTACTGCTGTCCCTGAATATCAGTATGAATATTAGCTCCTTATCTATTAGATTAATGCCTTCCATTAACCACCTAATCTTCTTTCGTGGCTGGAATATTTCAACACCCCAACCCCTCCACGCCAACCATTCCAAGGGTTTGTTTCTCTTATTCACTGAAAACTCTATTTTCACACTGACAAAACCGCACAAAAGAGTTTTCGAGTTGGACCTCTAATGGCAACCATTTGAAATAGCTGTTTACTGCTGTCATTTATAGGGTCGTTTCGTAAAGTACTTCTACTTACAACTGCCTGCACTATGGCCGTCATAAAACCTCCCTACTCCCCCCTCCTCTAACCCGACACCTCCGTCACCCATACCCCATCTTCTGTCTTCACATGAAAAGGCTCATATATCCTGCTTGATAAATATTTGAATTGACTTTTTAACTTTCCCACTGATAGATATTTCTTTCAGTTAAGAGATTTCTTTTACATCCAGCGCTTCACGTTACTACGAGGGCACGTGCCCAAGCGTTCGGAAAGTTGGGGGGGGGGGAAGAAGGAGAGTTTGTTTTTATGAAGAAAGGAGAAAGCTTTGTGGGTAAATGCAGAGAGTGGGGGGAAGAGAGGTGCAAGATCCCTAAATAATGTGAAATGATGTGTCATATATGTTAACGTAAGTACATATATAAAGATTATTGAAACTGCATTTTTATGGCCATTATATTGCAGTAATTACGGTTATATGATGCTTATAGTACAAGTTAAACTTTGTTTTATAGTATATAAAAGACCTGTTATGAAGTCTCTCTCTCATATGATGCAATTCTGTGATGTGAACCTCAACAGTGTTAGAACATGCCGCCAGAGTACAGATGATGTCTTGCTTTCAGATGAATGATTTTCAATCTTAATAAAGTTTACACTTTAGTGTCAACAATTAAGTTGTCAGTAGGGTCTAAGTAAGCAAATACTGGGTTTGTTATGTTACAGCACGCGCCAAAACAAACAGTACTGAAAATGGTTACTACGCTTTTATGTAACTAGAAATCTATAAACTGTAGTTAAATAAAGCGATTTAATAATCTTGAACACAACTATAGCTTAATAAAACAAAGCCTAGAACTTATTGTGTTCCGAGCCTTGGCGTAGCGGTCTAGAGCATCCTGCCTAGGACTCGCGGTACGGAATGCGCGCTGGTTCGAGTCCTCATGGGGGAAGACATTTTCTCATGAAATTTCGGCCAGTGTATGGGACCGGTGCCCACCCAGCATCGTGATGCACTTGAGGAGCTACGATAAGGTAGCGAAATCCGGTTGCGAATACCAGCTATAACGGCTGGGAGGATCATCGTGCTAAACACACGATACCTCCATTCTGGTT
Source organism: Periplaneta americana (assembly GCF_040183065.1). Taxonomy (NCBI): domain Eukaryota; kingdom Metazoa; phylum Arthropoda; class Insecta; order Blattodea; family Blattidae; genus Periplaneta; species Periplaneta americana. Next base: position 158,117,202 of record NC_091118.1, on the reverse strand, counting down.
GGATGATCGTCCACCTCTGCTTCGGCATGTGGGCGTGAGGCCAGCAGCCGGCTGATCGGTCTAGGCCCTTCACGGGCTGTAGCGCCACGGATTATTATTATTATTATTATTATTATTATTATTATTATTATTATTATTATTATTGTATTCTACATTCATAAGAAGTAATAATAATAATAATAATAATAATTATTATTATTATTATTATTATTATTATTATTATTATTATTATTATTATTATGTAATATAATAAGTAGGCCTAATGGAATAAAGAACACTGCAGAGTGTTTGCTTGGAGAAGAGCAAAGCCGCTTCAGGAAGGCACCATTATGCATAGACAATATTATATTTATCATTAAGCAGATAATTGAACGTAGGAGAGAAAATGATTTAGAAACACATTTCACCTTTGTAGATTTGATAAAACTTTCAATTGACTAAATAGACTTAAATTGTGGTGGGTATTAAAAATGAAGACTATCCACCATATTTATTTTCGGTAATAAGGAGCTTGTACAGAAATACAAATATCATAGAAAGTGGAAATAAAAGAAGTGAACAGTTTTTAACAAGGGTAGCCTATAGTTTATCACCTACTCCTTTTTAATACATAGCCTACATTGACGACATTGTAAAGAAATGGAAAATTTTAATAGACCTATGGTCCGTCCCAGAAATATGTGGAGTAACTTCGCGCATATGGGGGCGGAGTCTATTTGTGCCGGAGTGTATTGCGGGCAGTATCAGTTCGAGTCCGCTAAGGGGTAAGATGCTCGTGGTAGAAGGTATAGTAGAGTTCAGATAGAAATTACCCCCTCCTACAAGCGATTGCTCGCTTCGTTCAAGCAATGCCTCCACCCAGAGCAGTCATTGGCCCTAGCCCTCCCACACACCATTTGCGCAGAGATCTTGTTTCGTCTTTACACTCCATAGATTCCTATGACGGACCATAGAAATTAAATTATCTGAGGATATAGGCCTACCTATATAAGTGCTCTTCTCTTTGCCAAAAGTCCATGCACCTTTTAAAAAATTTATGTAAATCTTATAATTTTAAAATTTCAATTAGAAAAACGAAAATAATGTCTTTAAAGAGAAAGACCCGGTAACAGACAACAGAATTTTAGAGTAAGTATTTGATTTTAAATATCTTGGCTGTGAAATAAGCTTTAATAATGATAAGGATATTGAATATGAAGTTAATAAATTTCAAGCAATTTGTGGGACCATTCAAAGAACTTAAAATTAGGAACGAGAATAAAATGACATTCTGTTAAGTTAATAAGATTTATGGTAGTGAAACCTGGATACCAATTCAGAAAAACAAATGAGCAAAATTCAGTCGGCACAAATAATAAAATTCCTGAGGAGCTTTAAAAGCTCTACAATATTGGATAAAATACAGAATGATGATGTTAGGAAGAATTAAACATCCAGTCAGTATGTAATAAAATAATAGATAAATGAGGAATTAAACATCATAAAATAAATAAAATTAATAAAATAATAGATAATAGACAAAGTTGGACTAAATGTTTGTTAAGAATGGAAAACAATAGATGTCTTTAAACAGCCATAAGCTACATGCCGAGGGCAAGAAGAGATCGATGGCGATCCAGGAAACGCTAGAGACAGCTGTGAAGCATAAACCGACAAGTTGCATAATTTGTAAAATGGAAATGATGATGGTGATGGTGATATTCATAACGTTCACCTAGATTCTTAAACATGTTTTCAACTATAGGTTGCTGCAGTTTGTTAAAAGAAACACCGACTTTTCCCGTAATACCACAACAATAAATTGTAGTCGGATTCTCCTTTAACATTACCACGTACGTAGGTATCGGGTGTTCTAAGATAAGGTGAATGCGATGGATAAGAAAATTGTGTTCCGCAAGACATATGTTCCTCAAACTGTTCCTGGAGCAAAGCGAGTAGCCTATGTTCATGGCCGTGCGACTGGTAATAACGCTTTCTGCACTGTTTGTGAAATACTTCACGAAGGCCACCAGAAACTTGTTTCATACTTGGGTCATTTGCACGTTCAAGCCCGTATGAACGGAAATAATACTCAGCAATACAGACTTTTTGCTCTGTTGTGAAAGCCATAATTGCAGCACTAAGCCAAACATTGAATCTACAATATGTGTAAATATTCTGGCCAAGAAATGAATGCTTGGTTGCAGTAGCCAAGTGATTATTTCAGTAGGGCTACTGTTTGTTTTGGCGCATGCTGTAATTTCAGGGTAATGAATTACTGATAGTGATAGTTGGCGTTGTAAAATACGAAACGTCGAGTTGTGGGTAACATGAAATGTACATACTTACTTTGAGTTGCAACTTGGAGTAATTTTATTTAGCCTATAGTTGGTGACATTGTATCTTCGTAATCAGTGTTCTTTGCATTAGTCTATATCTCCCATTTAACAGGAATAAGAAATGAAAAAAAACACCTTTCAATGTGCAGACACTTTCCGGTGTTTCTTCTTCCGATCCTGTAGTCAGCTCCTATACCGCCTCCCCCTCTCTCCTCCCGTTATTTGGTAGCTATGTCCATTTTCGGAATTTTCTCCTTCAAAATTTTCTAGAGCTCCTTCAGTGGAGCAGCGACACTCTGAGCGAGACAAGTGGTCAACAGGCTTCGAGCTCACATATTCAGTTTTTCTGCCCCGAACTCTTCTCCCGAAGAAGTATAATGCTGGGGATAATTTATTTTAGTTAATACTTCTTGAAAAGCTAAGTGACTGAATTCGCAATTCAAATGAGAGACAAAAAATGAAAGGAAAAAATAAATAATATCCTTTGAAAGAAACCATAAAGTAAATTCGCAACCAGCAATTTCAAAGCCCCCAGATGTCAGCTGTATGGACTATTGGAATTAACGTGCTGTCAAAGTGAGGTAAAATGTTCATGGACTTAAAAATTTAAAGAAAAATACTAAGTTGCTGAATATTTAACATGCACAGATGAAGAGTTAGTAAGTGAAGTGTCACAAATGCGACAAGAATAATGATGTATGTATGTATGTATGTATGTATGTATGTATGTATGTATGTATGTATGTATGTATGTATGTATGTATTTATTTATTCACACTGCAAATGGATATATAACCGGTGGCAGTTGTAACTAATTACACTCAATAATGACAATTAATTATAAACACAACTAATAAAAAACAATAATAATAATAATAATAATAATAATAATAATAAGAAGGAAGAAGAAGAAGAAGAAGAAGAAGAAGAAGGAGCATCCTAAATTAAATGAAGCATGATCACTTAAAATAATATTTAATCTGTATCTTAATCCTAAGTTCGAACTAAGACCCACGAGTGTGACAGGTTTATACCTGCACAAGTACCTTTCGGCACTACACTTATTTCGCTGTCAACTCACTCACTGCACTGATTCTACCTGATTTCACTAACACTTCAAAACCATTTCACTGTTCAAATACATTGCACAGCCACTTCACTGACACAATACACTTCCTCACTGATAGAACACTTCAAATAACAAGATATCAATTACACCCTTTAAATAGTGTGTATAATATACTACCGTCTATTAGTAAAGTCCTTAAGCCTATTTTGAAATACATTTTTGGTTATTGATAAAGCCTTTAGTAAGTCTGCAGGTAAAGCTTTCAGTCTCTGATAGTACGATTGAGAAAAGAAAACTTTTCAGTGTCCGTCCTCTTCTTCTTTCCCTCAATTTATAATTATGAGTGATCGTTCCTTGAAGAGTAATTTGGCGGCTGCAGCCTATTTTTTATTTCTCTCCAGGCAGGCTCACCTCTGTATGTTTTGAACATTGCACATAATCGAATTCGCGTTCTTCGGTCCGTGAGTGTGTCCCATATTAATGGTGAACTTATTACGACAACACTTGAGAGCGCGTTTTTTAATATTTTCTAGTGTAAAAGGCGTTATGATAGGGCTGCTAAAGTAGGAAGGAGACGGGGCTGAAAATTTTAAGTTAGAAAATGAAAGGGCAGAGATTTGAGGTTATGGTTCACACATAGCCTCTTGTGCATAGGCTAACACATGTTTCTGAGTTATGTAAGTGGTTGTTGGATAGAAAAAAGGAAATTCTGGTTATGACAGCATAATTTTGTCATAGATTCAACCGCTCATGTATAGGCTACTAACAATAACAAATGAAACGCGTAATGCAAACATTTTATATATCATTACTTGTATACGCATGAATACAATTTTCTGCCTTACTTAAATTTTTGTAAAGTCAATTATTCGCAAACACTAAACCACTAAACAAAGAACTGTTATTCTTCCGTGGCGCTAGGAAGTAGAGTTTTATTATAGATTTGAAATGGCTCTGAAGTAGACAAAAGAAGAGCTTGAAGTTGGTGCAGGGAACAATAGAGAATTGCTCTGGCATCTTCACAAATTTTGAGGGAAGCGATGAGTAGCGTATAGCGCATAGCGCATTTTCATCATGGGGAAATAAAGAAGATCAAAATGGCGCTCAAGTGCTACAGTTCTTTATTCAGCCATGCGCGCGAGCTTATCACTCCACTGTTGGAGTCATCCCATATAGTTTCGTTTTATGATACGATGGTATAGATTACCCCTTCTCCACTCCCCACCCGCTACCCGCGTACAAACTTTAGAATGGAGTTTTTGAAAGAGCAATTCGGAAACTGCGGTTATACTTCATTTGTTCTGCGGGAGAATGTACCAAGGAAGTTGAAGTCATTGTCTCAAATTCACTTCTAAAAGTATATATATTTGAATGATGTCATTTCTCCTCTGTGGCTCAACGAGTAGAGATTGTACAGGGCTTCTCATTTGCAATCAGCTCGTCCATCCTCGTCAGCTGCTGTTTCCACACGATGAGTTATTAAGTAAGTCGCGGAACTCGAAAATATGAAATATTAAAATTATATTTCTGGAAGTATGCTTTAGGATGCTGTGGTTTTTTTAATGACATCTACAAGTTTTTGTTTAAGAAAGATCTCTTAATGCAGCGTTTTTCAAACTTTTTTAAAGTGGGGACCACTTTTTAAAGTCAGAACAGTTCCGCTTACCACCTTACTCTTGTTTCCTTCGAAAGCAAATTTATCATTTTCGTAGCATATTTTAATACCAGTATACCTATATTTTAATACTGAATTAAGGTTCGTTGCTTTGGTCCTCTGTTATGAATTCGGGTGGTTCCTGGCTGGGTTATAGGTGCGACGCCAGATGTGCAGGGAAAAGATGTCGAGAAACACCACGTGTATAGTGCTTTAAATCCCTCTTTTGTTGATGAGAGTAGAGTGGGAAGTCGATAGACGAATAGGGTAATAAATTTCATAAAATGTTAGTACTGGGAGAAAAGGTGAAATTCGATTGCCATATGTCATTTCCAAACTCTGAGATTTTAAGCTACAGTGTGATACGCAATTCGTTTTAATTTTATTTTTTCTTCTGTCTTTTTTTGAAGGACCACAAGGGCAGACCTCGAGGACCACAGGTGGTCCGCGGACCATAGTTTGAGAAACGCTGTCTTAATGTAAAATCACTTTTCAGACACTGTTTTACCGTATCGTGCCATCAAAGCAATAGTGTTATACTTTTGTAATGTAACGATAACACTTTGATGTTTACTTATCATCGTCATCATCATCATCATGAACCGTTCAGATTTGAGTTCACTTGAGCCTGTTTCTATATCTCAGAGTGCTCTTTGTGTGAACAGTGTTGTTTGAGGAGCTTTGTATCAAAGTTGGACAACTCTAATTTTGCTTTTTTTTACAGGTGAGGTGAAAAACTAGATTCTTAGAAACCAATGTCACCATTTTCACAGCCAGCCTGTGTAGTCGTGGATATTATTGCTAATGTTTAGTCTTGTAAAACTCAACCAGGCTAGTAGTATTATTCAAACGATCTTTAGCCCTTAGGCCACATTGATGATCAATAAGTCCGAGCTGTAAATCGTTAAATGTTATGTTTTATTTAACGACGCTCGCAACTGCCGAGGTTATATGAGCACACTTAAATGTAATCACCTGGCCCGGAATCGAATCCGCAACCTCGAGCATAGAAGGCCAGCGCTATACCAACTGCGCTATACCAACTGCGCTATACCAATGTCGCCATTAAACATTCTCATGGGTCAATGTGATTAAAATTAATATTCAGGTCGAAATTTAAGTTTAAAAAGTGGAGTTGTCCATCTCTGAAACTAAACCCCATTTCAGTTTGGTTGATAGGCTTTCCCCTCTACTCACAGTTCCTACCATCAGTCAAGGTGAAGATGCTACTGTTCATCTTACAAACGTTCGATTAATTGACTTTCTACATAGTGACAAATTTTATTTCTGAAAGTGTTTACCAGTAATCTATATTTCTAAAGTCCGTACTAAGCGTTTATATTGAACAGTGTTGTTTGAGGATCTTTGTATCAAAGTTGGACAACTCCACTTTTGATTTTTTTACAGGTGAGGTGAAAAACTAGATCCTTGGAAACCAATGTCACCATTATACGTACATTTTTTTAAACATTCTCATGGGTCAATGTGATTAAAATAAATATTTAGGTCGAAATTTAAGTTTAAAAAGTGGAGTTGTCCATCTCTGAAACTAAACCCCATTTCAGTTTGGTTGATAGACTTTCCCCTCTAATCACACTTCCTACCATCAGTCAAGGTGAAGATGCTACTGTTCATTTTACAAACGTTCGATTAATTGACTTTCTACATAGTGACAAATTTTATTTCTGAAAGTGTTTACCAGTACTCTATATTTCTAAAGTCCGTACTAAGCGTTTATATTGAATTTTATTGCTGTTTATATTAACTGGCACATTAAAAAGTTAGTGACAACGGAAAATAAATGTTTTCTCTACCGCTAGTTGCTACTCTACAGCATACACAATGGGACAATCTGCACTGTGTTACTCCCCCGACTTCATAATACAAACTAACATTCCTAAATGTACCGTAATTCATTATTAGTTCAAAATACTGTAAGAGCGACACAAAAATATACTCTAACATGTAATTGTCAGACATTGACACTGTATTTTATATTCACCTATGCACTTTATTTAATATTTTATTTGCTAGTGTGTACAACTTGGGGGGGGGGGGTGCAGGTATAAGAGGTAACAGCTACCAGTCTGTCACTGATTGACTCAGGGCAAGTAGAAGGGGAAAGAAATGCCTTCGCATCCTCTGAACTTGTATGAAATGTCGTTTAAGTCATGGAATTGTCTTTTTTTTAACCAAATAAAGTCATATTTAAAGTGGAGTTGTCTGTTTTTGAAACCAAACAAAGCCATATTTAAAGTGAAATTGTCTACTTTTGAATCTGAGTCTCTTCTACCTCGGTTTCAAAGCAAATTTACGTAAAACAGTACTTATTCATCCACAAACCGATTATATAAACAATCAGCCATGTTGGATTCGCGATGCGTGATGGGAAAAGATGGTAGCCTACGAATTTGGGCTTCTCATTGGCTACTAAAGGAATTGTCGTAATTTGAAACCAAGCCACAGTGGAGTTGTCTACATTTTGATTCTAAAGCACACAATTAAATTTAGTTCCGCTCTGTTCTGTCCGCTTTTGAACCTAAACAGTTCCAGAATCGCATTCAGCACACAAAATTCTATGAGAAACAATCAATATCTCCAAATCGCAAAAAATGGAGTTGTCTGACTTTGATATTATGCTTCTCGTTTAGATCTTCCTCTATATTCGTGCTCTTTAGGTTGATACTGGAATTTTTTCTTTAGTAAACGCAGTGATTCCATTCTTTGTACATAATCTAACCAGTTCCTTCGATATGTGTGTATACATACATACACACATACATACATACATACATACATACATACATACATACATACATACATACATACATACATACATTACATAGTGTCCCATTTATCTTGTACACCTATTATAACTTTTTTGTTCGGATAGGTATTGGAATTTTTGTTTTCGAGTGTTATGTTACGAGGGGCTAACATGAATGTGGAAATTTGATGCATGTAACTACAGTATGGTACAAGAAACGTGACGTCATCAATTTTTCAAATAGGACTACATACTTTAATTATGTTACATTGATTACACATATTAAGATGAGTTCAAAAATGTATCACAATGTCACTTTCCTAATCAATAACAACAACAAAACGAACCAAAAACGTACTTCCAATGTGATAATGTTATGCTTTGAGAGTCACAGATGATGTTCCAAATGGTGACCATCCATATTAATGCATATTCGAAGGCGTTCCCCGAAAGACCGTATGACTGTCCGGCATATTGCTGGCTGAACGAACACACAAACCTGTCGAATGCGTTGCTGCATGTCGTCTGGTGTTGTCAGAATGTTCTGGTACCCACTGTCCTTTACAGTTCCTCACAGGAAGAAATCGAGTGGCGGAGAACGTGCAGGTCACTTTACATGGATTGTGGCGTCGACAGTTATGTTTTGTTTACATGTTAGATAGCAAACACGCAACACACGACGTGTACGGACGTCAGTCGTCTTTCGTTTTGTGTAAGTTAATGGACAAGATGAATGGAGCACCACAACAAACGACACATTCTGATGGCATTCATTTTGAATCAAGCTGTACGGTTGACGATGAGGAAACGTTCTCGTACTTGCCCCATCATGAACGATGGTTATATTGAACACACGTTATAACGCTCTCTTTCTTCAGTGCACATGTACTGACGAGACATAATAAAACCCCAAGATTTCGAAAGTTGCTGGTTTCCCAACCTATGTTTACCTTATTTCATTGTCCTCTACTCACCGCTGCAGTTTATACCTGTAGTCTACTTCTGGAACACCCGGTATATTGAACTAACAGGGAACGAGTAATTCTAGGTCTAGACTATAGCCTATAGTATGGTTCAGAACTGATTTTTTTCGAAAGAGGAGTGAATACGCTAATATTAAATAGCCCATTTCAAAGATTGGCACCTCTGCATACGTCATACCTCATTAGTGTCTTCGTCTTTTTCTCGTCAGTCATTTTCAACGGTCTCTAATAAAAATCGCCTGAAAACGACACTTTTATGATGAAAGCATACTTAATGGACCATGCTAATACAGCCGTAACTGAATCGAAATGTGGATAGTGATGATAAAATTGTAGCAAAATAAAAAACATAAATGTTTGTAGGAGCAATTTAAGTTTTATAAAAATACTTTTAGTTATATTTACGCTTTTGCTTGACTTCGCCGCCGACGATGTTCAGGTTTTCTGTGGTTTTATTTTTCTTTGGGTTAGGTCTGCATTATTCCTTCCCCACCATAGACCTTTTTTCTCCCTATTTGTGACGGGACAAAAAACAACTAATGTTCTCCATTAGGAATTTAAAAATGTTTGAGATATTTGTTCCTTCTAATGTTGCTATTAACAAACCTAATGTCAGCTGCATATTGTGTCGTAAGGCAGCTTTCTTTTATTACGTTATAGACCTGTTCATTACGATTTATTTACAACAATTTTCACTGCCGAGCATCTCAATAGAGCAGACCCATTACTGTTCAGTAACTGTATCTTAAGACTTGAGGTGTGTTTGTATATGGAATCCAGGTACGGAAGGTCAAAATACCTTTAAACAGTTCATCCTAAAACATATTCTGCCTTTCCTAAAATCCTTAATATCAGCAGTTTTTTCGTTCCTTATTTACATCATAATTCCTCTTTCTCTTTTTATATTTCTTCAAGTGTTCCCCCACCTTTTCTTCCTTTATGCTCCCCTTTTCTCTTATTTCTCACTAGCCGTACCCGTGCGCTCCGCTGCACCCGTTAGAAATAAATATAAAGTAATTACATAATTAAAATAGGACATTTGATCCAGGGAATATTCATGTTTGATAAAAGGATTATATCGTTTATTATGTTACTTAATTTAAATTGTATTAAAAAAATTAAAATGCGATCATTTTGATCCAGAGACCACTCATTCGGCCATAAAAATTATTTTAACAAATACAGGAAACGAATGTACAGAATAGCCTATCAAGTTTTCTGTGCATGAGAAGCTATTTTAATCTTAGGCCTACCTGTCCTCGATTCACTCAGAAGTTACTGTAATAACATTATAGCATTGTGTCCATCTAGAGAAACTACACTTTCCAGTAGTGAATTAATAATTAATTATACAAATCGGTTAATTTAGCTTCCAATATTACTTCATACAAACACAGAAACATTCTCTGTAGGCTATGTTTCATAGCTTTCGATTGTTGTTGTCCAAGGCCCCTTATAGACGAAATTATTTGTTTTTTATTTCATTACACCGTCTTAGATGGCGTTGTTATTGTAATTTTGAAACTCGTTTATCTCATTAAATATCGGTCCTATCAAAATTTTGCATAGAATAAAACTTATAGGAAATTATTTTTAAACAAATTTTTGTTATGTAATATTTTTCATGAAAATTAATAATAAGGGATATATTTCGATTTATTTAATTCAAACCCCCTTATAACCCCCCTTTTAAATAAGACATTTTGAATGACATATAGCCTAAATTCTAAGTTACAACGAACTTAATTTATATTCCAATTTTCATATAAATCGGTTCAGCCACTATCGCGTGAAAAGGTAACAAACATCCAGACAGACAGACAGACATACAAACAAAAATTTCAAAAAAGCGATTTTCGGTTTCAGAGTGGTTAATTATATATGTTAGGAACCAATTATTTTTGGAAAATCGAAAATTACCAGAAAAATTTCGGCTATAGATTTATTATTAGTTTAGATTTCCCATATACATAGGCTACTTTGATATGTTGTTCACAACATTTTTCTTTTCAAAGATAGCCTACTGATTTTTCATTAATCGTGCAATACAAAGAGTGTTTCATAACATAGAGTTCACTTCAGGGACGGATTCAATATACAAACGTTATTTAAATACCGAGCGATATCATCCACCGCTATGGAGCAATGGCTAGCACGTCTGACCGTCATAATATCTTTATGTTGTTTTGTTTTATTGACGTAACAGTTTGGAAGGAAATTAAACGCAGAATAAATATGGGAAATGCCTGTTATTATTCGGTTGAGAAACTTTTATCATCTAGTCTGCTGTCAAAAAATCTGAAAGTTAGAATTTATAAAATACTGTAGTTTTATTACCGGTTTTTCTGTATGATTGTGCAACTTGGACTCTCACTTTGAACAAGGTGTTTGAGAATAAGGTTCTTAGGAAAATATTGGTGCCAAGAGGGATGACGTTACAGGATAATGGAAAATGTTACACAACGGAGAACTGCACGCATTTTATTCTTCACCTGACATAATTAGGAACACTGAATCCAGACGTTTGATATTGGAAGGGCATGTAGCACGTATGAGCGAATCCAGAAATGCATGTAGTGTGTTAGTTAATTGAGAGGCCGTAGGAAAAAATACCTTTGAGAAGGCCGAGACGTAGATTGGAGGATAATATTAAAATGGATTTGAGGGAGGTGGAATATGATGATAGAGACTGGATTTATCTTGCACACGATACGGACCGATGATGGGTTTATGTGTGGGCAGCAATGAATCTCCGGGTTCCTTAAAAACCATAGGCCTAAGTGGGCCTAAATAAAAATCGGGAAAATATTTATTTGTATGTGCTAAAATATCGAAAATATGCGATAAAAAAGGAGAAATATTTAATTATGTTTGAATTACTTTATGTGAATATAAACAATATGCAGTAGTCACCAGTATAAATTATGCTGAAGAATTACAGTATACAGTGAGCTGCTAGCGCGTCTGGCCGCGAAACCAGGTGGCCCGGGTTCGATTCCCGATCGGGGCAAGTTATCTGGTTGAGGTTTATGTTTTCCCTCAACCCAATATGAGCAAATGCTGGGTAACTTTCGGTGCTGGTCCCCGGACTCATTTCAACGGCATTATCACCTTCATCTCATTCAGACGCTAAATAACCTAAGATGTTGATATAGAGTCGTAAAAAACCTACTAAAAATACACAGTTAGATTCATCCTCAAATTGTCCATCACAAATTACTGACGATTATCTCGAAACACTGCCTTGTTCAGAGGAAAAGAGCGCCTTGGCCACTGAGAAACAACATGCATTTCCTGGAGATTGTTTATGATTGGAAACGAAAGCAGAGGCAGCTGAAGTTTATGAAATCATAATTGCTTTCTGAATCGGCGTTATGATAACTTACAAGGCACCCCTAAATGACACATCAGTGTTTGTGTGTGTGTGTGTGTGTGTGTGTGTGTGTGTGTGTGTTAGTTGCAGTACTATTTTTTTTAGTGGTGATGACTCTTATCGCTTGTGGTGAGAAAACAGACTGCAGTCCCACAGGTCCACAATTCCGAGAAACATTTGCCAGTTGTCACGTCTAAGCAACTGAACTGAAATTTCGGGTGATGATTAATCTGAAACAGGACTTTTTTCAAAAAACTTAATGTTTATGTGTTTTATGTGAATATTTGAAAATATATATTTACATAGAAATAATTCAAAACATGGTTTTTATGTGAAATAAAATCTATATATATATATATATATATATAATTTGAACTGGTAATGGAAATTACGGGAAAACGGCTTAACGGATTTTAATGAGCGACCCCTCATTTTCATGCCTGGCATCCAAAGTTTTTCGGAAAAGTAGTAGTTTTCAGTGAAATGTCAATTTTCCTACATAATTTTCCTATTTTCCAAAATCATCTGTTGTCAGTTTTTAGAACTAATTTTATAGAATCACGGCCGACTTGATTGAATTTCAGAACAAAACACACACTACAATAAACAATAGGCTATTACACGAAGGCCATGACCTGCAGGATTGCCGACATATTGAGAGCTCAATTCAATTTGTTATTAAAAACTGATTCTGCAATGTATAATTTTTTGAGTACAGCTGTGTCTTGGATATTCAAATCTACGAAACTTGAGGTGGTTTGATGACATTATTACCATTAGAAATTAAATATTATTGTAGTTAATATCATGATGCATCTATTTTTCATTAACTGTACATAATATTGATGCTATATTGATGACATGAAAGTGCAACGTTTTGTGGTTATGTAAGTAAATGTAGAGAATATCTTAATTTAGATCTTCATTTCTATAATTTACTGAGTGGCTGCTATATATAACTACAAAACTTAAGTAAGATAATAATATTGTTATTAAAAATCAAATATTTTTATACTTATTAACCCAGTGGGGTTGGGTCTTTTTCATATACTTAATGGCGGTGTAGTGTAGATATTGATATGTGTCATTGTCTTCAGTATTGGCTCGAGAGAGCGCAAAAATTACAGTTCCTAAGGAAAGATCAAAAGGTAATACTTACTGATAAAATAAGAGGGCTAGAAATTTTTGTAGTCTCCAGATCATTTCAGCGAAATCTCTTAGTAGGATAAAATGATTTTACGCTCTACATTTCAAGTTCTACATGCAGCAGCTATACGAAAATGCTATTGTTCGAAAGTTTAGCAAACCAGACATTTTTTTAACTTTTGCCTACAATCCACAATGACCTGAAATAGCTACTGTTATCGTCCTGACATTGATACTTGCGTTTTCGCGTTGAAACTCAAAAACTGAAGTTGGATAGGTCCAAGAAAAAGTATTTGGCCTAAAAAAAATCCATTCAGAGGGAGTATGTTTCATTATTATGGAAGCAAATAACTATCAAAAAGACAAGTATTCTTCATTGAAAATAAATCTGAAAAATTTTTATTTGAACGTCTAATGAACTTAGTTTGCAGCAGTATTTGCTGCACAAGCCACTAGTTTAAAATATATTTTCAGGCGACCTTGTCCGAAACTTAAAACAAATTACGAGTTTATGCTACTGTGCAAATAAAATATTTATTTACCTAAGAATCCTAGCCTTTTTAAATTTATAATGTGCTCTTTCCACGTCATGCTTTGTTAACAGAAGTACTAATTTTTGTCAACTGTGGTAGCCTATACATTGCTTGCAACAACCTCTGAATGAATGACTCGTTGTTCCATGACACAAGCAGTCACCACCAAACAACTTCATTCAAGAATTGTAAACTGTATAAAAAATAAACACCCATTCACATTGAGAGTTCCTCATTAAAATGAATTCATGTTTGGCAAGTGCCACTATTGTTTCGACGCCTCTGTTTTATGAATGAATCCCTTGGATTGTTCAGGGGGCAAGGAGGAGGACAGGCGTATTGTTTGTCTATAACAAGCACGGTGTAAATATTTGTTCGTATTACGTCTGTTTTATTTATCACGTTTTTAGTTTCACTTCGTGCGTGCAGTTATGCATGCATGTTGTACGTTTCTGGCACCGTGTTTGGCTTATGTATTTACCATGAGAACTTTTCCCTCGAAATATGTCCTTTCTGGGAATCTCGGAATAAAAAAAAGAGTGAGTGTTTCATGCACGTGTCCAGGTAAGGTTATATATATGTATATATAGCTGTGTGAACCTTTTCACACTACACCGTATGCGTCCTGAGTTCAATACGCATTTTTTAGGATATTAAAACTGTAGATAATATTAACTTACTTGCTGAAAACATATGTAGGCTACCGGCACTAATAATAATAATAATAATAATAATAATAATAATAATAACAATGAGCAAATCGCAATATGGCGTACGTAGAAGCTCCGCCCACGACCCCTTTCACTTTTCCCCTACTAACTCATCAGACACTCTACGTGATGGGCGAGTGTTGTGTCGAATGCACATTTCATGTGGGTGGGGATAACTTCCCCTACTGGCTTTCGCTATATTGAGATTTATCAATAATAATAATAATAATAATAATAATAATAATAATAATAATTTATACTCCCTCTGTTCCAAAATATGGTATAGAAAGGTGTCATTTATTTCGTTCCAAAATATGGTATACATTTGTTAAAGTTCTCAGTAATATAATGTAATCTTAATAAGCATGGTAATAGTAATTTTCCGATAGTAAATATATAATGTAATATAATATAATGTTTATTTTGGTATTCAGTCTAAATGACTTATAGTTTAAAAAACATCAACAACACTTACAAATGTAAATATTCATTGAATGTTAAGGACAAACTAATATGCTAACGTTTTCACCCTTGGGCATCTTCAGGCACTTGATCAAACAATATCGTATACATAAATTTACAATATGATTGCTATAGAATATATAGGCCTATATATATATTAAAAAATTTTATATCAAACATTTTTAAGAATCCTGTGTACAAATCAAATGATTGAGTAACGGTTTGAAATGATTATCATCATGTCTATGGTAATAAACAAACAACATGAAATTCAAATTAAGTTACAGACATTAAAATGAATTAAATTTGTATAAAATTGATTGTTATTTTAAAATGTATGTTGTTATTAATCATATATTTTACTTAATTACTAATAGTATCATTATTAATATAACTTAGTAAAATCATGTAGTTCTTATTAAACAATATTAATCATGATAATAAGCCAACATCTAGATTATTTTCTGTCGGTTGTAAACTTGGAATGCAGATTAGGTTCACTGGGAGAATAAGCCATTCTTGGTGGAATCCATTATTTAAGTTCAAACAATGCTTCACATATTTCTCTTTCTATCGAGTCTGCTTAAACCTAAAAGCGAACGTAAAAATATAATTTGAGCTGTTTGTATTTATATTTGGAATGTAGGATCCAGCTTTCACTACCACAGGGACGTCATTTTATTTTACTATCATTTCTAATATTAACCTGGCTTTACTTTTGGATTAACGGTTGAGAACCGAAAACACCGTTTGTTAACCCTTTCCACTACTGGAGTTCGATGATACTGGCGTAAAATACAAAAAAATCACTTTACTAGGTACAGGAGGGAAGAAAAGTAGTTCATCCATTTATGTAAAGTAGGAACTATCGCTATTTTGAGTTTGATAATTTTCATTAGGTTTTTCTTTAATCAAAATCAGTATTGTATTAACAATAAGTGTTTTTACTCACGAACTGAGCTATCCATTCGGACGTATTCATTATGAAGTGTATATTATACTGTCTACAGCACATTAGCATACAATATAGAGACTTAAATTAAATTACAAAATAATCATAATATGGATATTAAAACTCAATTTTGAAAATGCTGGCCATTCATTTCGATACAGGCTTCAGTTCATATTATCACACTATAGACTATTGTACCTAATTCCAATTACGGGTTTCGTCTTTCGTATTAGTAACTCATGTTGAAATAATTCTGTATCTACTCTATAAAAGAGTACCTTACATACGTAAATTCAATCTTCACTTCTGTCCGATCCGAAAAGATAAAATTACTCAGACATGCTATCTACTGTTCGTCCAAGTGGTTTTATCGCAGGATCGTAGAAAGGAGGAAAATCACCTGACAATTAATTAATGAGGCACTTTTATTTAAGTTATTTTAAACATTTGTATAATATTACGTAGACATCCAATTTCTAACAGAAGTTAACGTTTTCAGAAAAGAGCTAAAACATCCCAGCCACTAGCCTTTACAGAGGGGCGAACAAAAGCGGGTGGGGGAAACCAGGATGCGACATAGGCAAACGGACGACAGTACCTATGCGAGAATATGATTCAATATTGAAAGCTCTTTCGTCACTGGGAAACGCGAACATATTTCTGGAACGTATTATACTCACTAACTCAGTACTGTTTGTTTATTATGACCGTAAGGCGACTTTTACTGTATACGCTTGGTTCTGTGTGGAGAACGATTGGAAGTTTACTAGTAGAGGGGGTGGGAGTGAAGTACATTCAAAAACTCAGGTAAAATAAAAATTGAAGTAAAAATAAAATGATGTCTCTGTATATTTCAGGGAAGCTGTTGATACCACATTGTTGTTGTTTAGTCAACTGTCCGAAGACAGGTCTGAACCTCACAAGTCATACAAACAAGGCACCACTTAGGAGGCAACTAAGCCAGGAGATAAAGGGGTAGGGTGCTGGTTCCTTTAGCATCCATTGCATACATCACTGACTAGATACGTATTACGCTGATCAGACTTCAAATGTATACCTATAAACAATAAGTTCTTTCTCTAGCACATATCGTCAAGTGAGATGTACTGCCTAATAATAGCTATAGCCTACCTATCAGCCAAAACCTTAATTAATTTTGTATCTGTTTGCATCTGTCCAGTAGGCTAAAAGGTGGCAACCCCACTGCTGGAAGTACCTTGCGAAAGACTGGTAAAGTATCGAGAAAAAAATGTATAATACTCGATAAAAAATCTCAAGAAAACATGCCGGAGGAGTTATAATACATACATACATATATACATAGTGTTCTGCCAAATAACAGGTCTTTCAGTGCAAACCCAACATTCTCCAATTTTTCCTATTTTTCCCGCATATGACCCATATATCTTAATGTCGATATAAAGCTTTGAATTCTTGGTAATTCTTATTGAACCAGGAGCACTGGGTCGTCATAGATTTATGCTAAACGTAGAGTATCAAATTGTAATGTAGGTACGCACTAAAAACTGAAAATATTAAATTTCATTACTGTATATGACATATACGTGAATGTAGGTCTCGTCTCTCTATCCCAGCACAGGTTGAAATGTTGACAGTCTTTTTTCTCCTGACAGCTTTCGCTATTCGAAGTCGACAATCCGAGAAAACTCTGGAGTAAGAAAAAAGATTCTGAATGCTTGGGTATTTGAAGCGAGGTGAGGAAAGGATATCTGGAAGTAACACTCTTGGAAACTCTTTTTTTCTTTCTTTTCTTCTATCTAAACTACTTTTCCTTCGTAAAGAAAACCCTGGGAGTTTTCTCTCCTGGCTGGGTAGCTACTTGGGGTGGATAGAGAGTTTTCGGGGAAGCTGCCGCTGCTGCAGGGAGGGTTGAGCCCAAGTGTATGTTTTTAGGCTCCGGTTGCCGGCAGTGGCGCTGATGTGCACGGAGGATCAATAAACCGCTTGCTTCGTTTCTCCCCTTCACCGCACAGACATGAGGGGGTTGCTGCCAGATGGGCTACCAAGAGAAAGGGGGAGGATTTTAGGGGAAACAACAGCTCAGTGAAGAGAAAGTCATATTACAGAGCCTGTTCCTTTGCTTCCACCCACCGAGAGAAGAAGGATTTTTTTAAAGTGAAAGTGACTTTTTTTTCTTTTCAAGGAATGAAGATTGTTATAGAGATTGTAGAAAGAAGTGAGGAAGAAACTTATAGGTTCTGGGAATTCCAAAGGATTTGTTCTAAATGAGAATGAACACAATTCGCACTATTTCAACCCGAGTTCTTAATTTTTATGAGAGAAATTTGAGTGATATAGTAATACCCTCGTTTTGCACGATTCTTTGAATCTCTCTTCCAAAGTGTTCAGAGTTAAAATCAGTTAAAATCCACGAGGAAGCTGTATTTTCACTTTCTTTTCTCCCACTACCCCTCCATCTTTCTTCACTTATTCTTCCTCTTTCCTCTCTTCGTCAACTTCATACTTCTTCTTTTACCTCTGTTTACATTCCTTCTCTACTAACTTACATGATTCAAAGCCAGGATTGCCATTTTTCATTTCTCAGAAGTAGGAACAAAATTTGGGAATTGTTTACCCATAAGTTCCAAGTTTTTTTTTTTTTTCTTTTTTAAACCTTTGATAGCTGCCTATTATTTTACACAAAACCTGTCATTACTAATCTTGCCTTAGTATCGTAAAACTTAATACAATAATACACGCATCCAACTCAACTAAATGATTAAAATAAAATTCATATAAGTACACCCCAAAATAATTCTGAAGCCTGCAAGTAATAATACATAGACAGTACTTTATGAGACATATTAATATTACATTAATTTAAGAGTACTTCCAATTTTAGTCTGGTTCATGTTTGTTTTAGTATATTCCAATAGTTGTTTCACAATTTTTAACTTACACAAATTCTGAATAAGTCATATTAGTACTGTAAATATTAATATTAGAGGAGAAAAATTCACTCCGACGCCGGGGATTGAACCCGGTTATATATCTGTTATGGTAACAATGTTCTGTAGGTCCAATAAAATAATAATCTTTAGTAAAGTCATATTAGTGTTGATATTGATCAAATCAAAAGAACACTTGTTCCTAACATTAGTCTACTTTAATGTCGTATAATGAGAGAAAAGTCTCCCTACACAGGCATTCAAGGGTCGTACGTATTAACATTACATTCACATCACCTCTGCCAAAGCAGGCAGACTGTAGGCTTATTCCTTAAAATCTCCCACCCACATTCTTTTTGTTCCATTTCTCCTTCTAAAACATTTTTGGCAGCATGTAAGATACTGTACTCTACAAACAGAGCATTCAAATTGTCACAAACTCCCAGTGGAGTAACTGCTTCTTGAATGTTTTTGAAATAAATTTGACTGTTTCCTTTCCATGATAATGATTCAAGTTTCTGTGGAGGATTTTTTTCAAAGAAACCGAAGTTCTTCTGACGATAGGATTCAAATTTAGTATATTGTAGGCTGTTGACAAGAAATTGTAATTCAAGTATTAATTACTCGTAATTCGTTGGGGTCCATATAAACTTGGGATGCAGAGGTAAAGGAACCCGAAGTTCTTCTGACGATAGGATTCAAATTTAGTATATTGTAGGCTGTTGACAAGAAATTGTAATTCAAGTATTAATTACTCGTAATTCGTTGGGGTCCATATAAACTTGGGATGCAGAGGTAAAGGAACATAGCTTTAATTTCACTGCCATTAACATTTGAACTCAGCAAATGTTTTTTGTCATTCCTGATGTTTTCTCTCAACTGCTGGAAAGATTCAAACCCCTCTGCAAATTCATCTGGTATAGCAATTTAATAAGCCACCGGCGTAACTCAGTCGGCTGAGGCGTTTGCTTTCTGATCTGTAGTTGCGCTCGGGTGTGGGTTCGATTCCCGCTTGGGGTGATTACCTGGTTGGGCTTCTTTCCGAGGTTTTCCTTGACCGTAAGACAAATGTCAGATAATCTATGGCGAATCTTCGGCCTCATCTGACCAAATACCTTCTCGTTATCACTAATCCCATCGACGCTAAATAACCTAGTAGTTAATACAGCGTCGTTAAATAAGCAATAACTGTCAATAAATAAAGATAACTTATATTTCATGCCTAGGAGTAACTTTGCACTAATCACGCTGTCTTTCCCTGCAATTTTTGGATTTAAAAATTTCCCAATTTTCTGGAACAAAGTGTTTTGGCTTGTTGATAAGCATGTGTGAATCAAGTTTTGCTAGACATTTTTGCGTGCAATATTTGAACTGCAATCTCAGCCTTAGTGTTCTTATTAACATATTTTATCCAGCATATCTTTCATTTATGATGGAAACAATCTATTCGGACCCCTATCCAAATTCACAAGCAGAAGTACTAAAAGATCATCCCACAATTTATGTTTAAATGGATAAGACGATCTCTCTGGCATAGTATCTAATAAATTTACAGACTTTTACTGAAACATTTTATACAAACTTCATTTTAAGTTTCAGCGAAGTAAACATGTTCCTAGCTCTAAACATACTCAGCAGTGTTTGACAACTGCTATTCAGAGATTTCTCTTCAATGCAGAGACTGAAAGCTACTTTTTTCTGTTGAAAACCACGAATTTATTAAAATTAATCATGTTTTTTTTTTTAATTTCTTACTTATTTCGCAGAAACAAAATCATGTTGCATTTTAGACAATTTTAGAATTTTTTTTTCGCAAGTTCAAAAGTAAATTAGGTACTAAATTACCAGTCTGAAATTCATGAAAAATGACAATACTAAACGGTAAGTTATATGCAGTGGAGACATTTCATATTTGTCGGGAGTACGAAAAATCACTAACTCTTCTGATATTGCAGTAGAACCTCGCCGTCAATCTGAACGACGAAAGTTCGAAATGTCGGTTAATCCAAACGGAGAATAAAAAAAAAATGGTCGGAAACTTTAACCATCATCGTTAGATTGCGATCATTCTTTGAAGAGTTGACGAAAGTTCAAACTTCCTATGACATTCGAATCAGGATATATGGGCCTATATTGTTTATTTACGTATTTAACAACGCTGTATCAACAGCTAGGTTATTTAGCGTCGATGGAATTGGTGATAGCTATTTTGAAAAATGAGACCAAGGATTCTCCGTGAAATTACTAGTCCAAATTTCACGAGAGGATCCCTTCGAGGGGAGTATGGTCCTTGCGGGGTAAGAGGAGAGTAAGCCAGTAACTCAGCGTTCTTGAAGGAGCAGGTGGAAGGGAGTGATGTCATTGGCCGGTTGGGACAAACAAGGCTCAGTCAATGGCCGGCCGGTTCCATGTCGGGGATAGGTTATAAGAGTTGGGGAAAAAACTCGCATTCCTTGCTCTGATCTTCTCGTGAAATGCGGACTGTACCTGACATTCGTATTACTGTTGCGGAAAAACTCGAAAAGAATTCAATCAAGTATCAGCCCAAGCTGGAAACGAACGCACGTCCAAGTGCAACTTGGATCATTAGGGACAATAAAAATAAATAGTACGAGGTGTAGGTCTATTGAGGAAATATAGAGTGGCTCGTAAGCAGCAAGTGTAAATACTAGTTGAGTGTAAAGTAGGAATACAAATAAGAATAAAACGTGCTATAACACTCTTTGTTTTAGAGTAATGCAGTAAAAAAGA
The DNA here is from genome assembly GCF_040183065.1 of Periplaneta americana. NCBI lineage: Eukaryota > Metazoa > Arthropoda > Insecta > Blattodea > Blattidae > Periplaneta > Periplaneta americana. The sequence continues at coordinate 158,095,575 of NC_091118.1, read as the reverse complement.
AATAACAAATTCCGCACAAACTGGAAATCATTTCTCTTACAAACGTTACAGTGTAAGTAATGTGTTGAATGTGATTTCCTTGAAGTCGTTAATAGGAACATGTTTGTCGTCTCAGTGGTCTTGTAAATGCCGCTGAAAACGCTCAATTTATTCCTAGTTTCATTCCACGTTCATTGCGTCGCTGCATTTCTGCTCTATCCAGAATGTCAGTGTTGATATTACACTGTGGTATGAATGTTTTATGGAAACTATTAGCGAAGGAAATACGGCACGTTCAGGAAGATCCAGTCTACCTAAGCTCAAGTTGCAGCAGTACTGGAAACTTTCCAACACGGTCCCAAATTTTCGATTTGTCGTGCAGCACGAAAGTTGAAATTCCACAGTCAACTATGCATAAAGTCTTTTGGAAGTGTCATAATCTCTATCCCTACAAAAATTGCTAATTTGTAGACATCAAAATTTTACCGTGGTTATATTTAATAGAATAGGCAGACATAATTTCTTGCGAAACGTGCTGTTTTCCCATGATTCGACATTTCTTGGCCCTCACAGTCTCCAGATTTAAATACACTAATTTTTTATGCGAGGTTGTGTAAACAACAAGATCTAGAGAACGTCCGTAACGAATCTTCAGGTAGCCTATGTTTAAAACAACATTGGACCGAAATTGATTACCGATTAAGCTTAAACGTCATGAGAGTAACAAGATGTGCGCATGTGGAAACTGTAGGCTATAACTAAACTCCTGACACATCCAAATGAAATTCTCAACACACAACTCAATTTCAGAACACACACACTCTTTGGCTCCACATTATACTACACAAGCACACCCCCACAGGAAACAAAACAAAAGGCGCCAAGAGCAGCAACAACCAGTTCTGAAGAAGGCCAATAGCAGGTCGAAACATGTTAACCAGGTACAGTAAAATTTAACATGAGAAAGACATATAATACATATTCCGAAGTGATATAGTGTTAAAAGTTGTGTAATCGAGATGTATAAATATTTTTTCTCTGTAATAGTAAACAGTCTTCCTAAAGAAAATTATAGGGATAATGCTGCTGGTTACGTCCAAGTAAAGCAGCGTTGTCAGACACAGCCTAAACGGAGCGGAGCGCTCCACTATGCCTGTTCCGAGCTCCGGTGCTTCCACAACATAAGCAAGTTCAAGCTCCGACTCTAGCTCCACAACTGCTTTTGGAGCTTACAACTCTGACACTACTGAAGTAAAGCATCAAAATGACAAGTAGGCTGTACATGAGGAGGCGAAACATGGCATGTGAACTGTGCGAAAGGGGATAGTGATGGTTAATAGGCTATACGAATCTGCCGACACAGAAGTTCATCTGAAACTAAAATTTATCGTTCCCCTCCATATGTATTGGTGATAAGCAAAGCTCGGAACTTGGGGACTTGTGTCTTTGTACGTGGCTAAGCAACCGGACTTCAATGTCAACAAACTCCCGCTTCCAGCACGGAGGTACTGTCAGGTCTGCTATAAAAGTGGTTTCTGACTGGAACAACATATTGATAATATTATGGTAGGTTGAAACACGTAATATTATAGCATATATAATAAAAATAAACATGAGAAATATATCAAATTTACTGTTCTGCTATGTACATTTTATTACAGTGTATGACTACGTACATTCGAAGGTTTTCGGATCCATAACTTCTTCGCTGATATGAAACGAGAAAAACTTATTTCCAAGTCACATGAAGTGACGGGCGCAAACTTAAAATACTGAATGTTTTCACTGTCACTGTTTTCTGTTTGATTTTCAGCAATTGCTAGCTGATCTCGTATGTGAGAAAGATAAGTGTATCCTAAATTTTTCTCAAAAATAGTTTTCAATTTGTTCTACGGTAGGTTCCTCTGCTACTTGATCCATGGCTATGGACAAATCTTTCACCAATTTAAGGGACTGCAATGTCTTTCAATGAATGCCGGTTTCCAGCCTCTAGTTTTTGTGTGGCACAACTTACAAAATAAAATCTCCACTCGAAGAAAATAATGTATGTCCTTCGAATTCCTGCACGAAATTCTGTACCTAAAATTTAAAAAATGTATTTTCAAACTTGCATAATATCCATTCGAATAACACGTATTTTCTAATTGCTCAAATAGACCGTTTATCTGTAATTCTCTGAATGTCATTGTCTTCGACATGCCACAGTTTCCTCGTCCGTCTTCTTCTCATTCGATGTGACCACTTTCTTAGTGCATACGACTGTCCCTGAGCACTTGCACCGTGAGCTGTGTGTACGTTGTACCTGTAACCTTACTCATGCACATGAAACACAAGTCCCCAAGTTCCGAGTTTTGGTGATAAGCCATGGCAGATGGTAAGGTCACAGGACAGGTCTTACGTCCTCTACGCAACGCGTCCTAAGCATAGGAGAGGGATGTACTATTACTTGATGGCAATATATCGTCGTTGTTCCTGCAATAACTCCTGTGTGACATATTGATCGATTTTCAGATTTTTGCTCTACTAAATAACTTAAATAGTGATGCAGCAAATAATAAAATCTCCTATATGTAATTATATTTCTTTATTTCGAAAATGTAAGAATCCACAGTCTCCTATGTACGGCTGCCATAGGAGGAAAAAATGTGTTTTTTCTTCCTACTGAAAAAATTTTATATTTTGCACATAGGAGTTATTTCAGGAACAACGACGATATGTTATACAATATAAGATTCATGAACAACTTTTGAGCGAGAATAAAATGCCATTGCAAATGTATACGACGGACAACTAACAGTTGATATAAACTAGGAGCTTCACGTGAAAAAGTTGAAGATGACGTCGTTTCTTGCAGTTCTCAGCTTCAATGTGGGTAAAAGTTAGAAATGTTATGTTACTTGAATAACATAGTGAAACTCAAGTTCTTATACAAGGTTTTTCACAACTTTAAAAAAATTGTGCATGCATTGTGGTTTTAAAAACTGCCATCCTTTTACTCCATTTAAAAGTAAAAATATTTATACGAGGTGGTATTTTTCGGAATTTATATAATACATTTTATCGATTTATAGACCATATTACTATGCATATTTCAAGCTTTATAAATTAATGCGTAGGCTAATTAAAAATCCTGCCTCTACTAATCACTCACAAGCAAACATTTTCATGGGGACAGATAGAAAAGCTATTTTTTTTCCCCACTATGTTAATGTCAAAACAAGTGAATATACAATTTTTGGCCACTCGAGCTCAATTACGAAGGGCGTAAAAATTAGTTTTCCTGGATGGTTTACAGAATGAAAACACAATTTCAATGGAAAGTGTTATTGGAACAGATACAGCAACTGTTGAGCTACTTTTCAACATATTCCCCACTGGAATTGAGACATTTGCCATACCATGGAATCGACAGAGAGATGCAGAGAGTTGTCGCACACTGGTTTCGAACCCAGACTTCTACGACACAGGTATACAAAAGTTGATCCCATGTTATGACAGATGCCTCAAATCCGATGGTGAATATGTTGGAAAAATAGCTAAACTATTGCTTTATTTGTTCTAGTAAATCTTTCCATGAAATTGTGTTTTCTTTCTGTAAACGGCCCCAGGGAAAGTTATTTTTACGGCCCTCGTAATTGCGCTTGAGAGGCCAAAATTTGTGTAAGGACTTGTTTTGACTTTATTAACATGGTGGAAAAAACAAAAATAACTTCGTTTTCCGCCATGAGAATGTTTGCTTCTCAGTTATATAGGCCTACACACTCTGTTGTGCGTATACGAAGGGATTGTATTCACCAACGAGCAATTTCTTCTGTAAGTAACTGATGCATACGATTATTATTATTATTATTATTATTATTATTATTATTATTATTATTATTATTATTATTATTATTATTATTATTATTATTAATGAAAGGTGAATGGTTGAATGCTTTTCTTTTAGATACCATGAAGGCGCATGGAGGGAATGGAAGTAAACCTTATTACGTTCATGACCTCGACACTAGAATGAGAAAGTGAAGTCAGCATCACGCTCCGACCGCTTTTTTTTACCCCGGAAAAGACTCAGCACTCAGTTTGATAGGTTGATTGGACCCTGAGTTGTTCCAGAAGTTTGGCAATGAAAAAATCATGTCATCACCCCGAGTTAAATCCGGTACATCGTTTCCATATCTCCTGTTACAATATTCTTTGTTTAAGGCTAACAGCTTTACTCCTTACTCACTAGTGATATCCAGCGAGATACGAGATAACGTTTTGTAGGCGCTTGTACAAGGCGTGTGTTTTATTTCGTAACTTGGACAGTCCTGTAGGAGGCGAAACGATGCTTGAACCTCGTTTCAATATTATCGGATGCCATTCTTCACAGAGGGTTGGTTGCCTGGGGGTCGGGATGCTGTTTGAAGCAGACGATGCAATAGGGGAGTGAAGGAAGGGTTGGATGGGGTGGAGGGATAATGTATTATAATGGAATGCAGAAGAGGTAGAGGGTTGGAATCTAGATTCTCATTGGATAACATTTTGAACCAATGGCTGTCCCTTCCTCTGTTTGTGAAACCTGTCTCATTTTTTTAGTCTAAAATTATAGCATGCTTTGTTCGAAGGAATATTTATGTCATCAATAATTAATTACTGAAGTAATAAATTGTAACGCATAATGGGAGAAAGGAAAGCGAGCGACTTGGCTTGGAGATTGCGATGGGTTATCCGTCAGTTAGAGTTCAAATGCTTGACCCGCTTCTTAGAGAGAAAATGTGTTGTAGGGTAGCAGTTCAGAATTCTGCTGTGTGTTGGAATGAATCATTCTTAAATTGTCGTAAAACGCATTTATGACTTGCTGTAATCCTAGTAAGAGCTGCGAAGTTACTTTACGGTTTAATATAAAAAAAATGTTACGCATAAAAGATTATAAAGACTGGAACTTAAAAAGATTGTAGTACTACATCAGCTTCGTGTAGTTCTTGAGTGTTTAATAGGCTTTATGGGGGGAGGAAGCCTTCAACGTTTCCGAACTTCATATGACTGTCCAACCTAGCAGTTTATATTTCATCAAAGGGAACGCTGTTGCGATCGATATTAAACTCTTGTTGCAGAAATAGGCTTCGAGGCACTTTATTTTAAGTCACTATGGTTTGTAGCGACTTACGTTTCTGAATGAGGCACCTAAAGTTATCATCGCTAGATGGCAGTATTATCCAAGCGGGACAAACAAAACAAAGAAGCAGCAGTTGCAATATGACGGCACCTTCACACGAGTGTACAATTATCCACCACCGCTCCGTTGTGCAACGTTTGACTTAAGATCTAACAGCAAAGGATATTCATAAAGAAATGCTGTCCGTGTATGGTAAGCATTGCTGTCATGTGTAGCTGCCTACAAGTCTGTGCAGAAGTTCTCTGAATGGTGGACAAGAGTAACGAACGCGAAGTCGGTCGACTAGTGGAGACTGTCACGGAGATGAATGTGAAACAGGTTGCCAGACAGAATGAAGGGTACGATATGCTGAGAGTCACACCTGATGTGTATTGGTTGCATCATTAGTTCATTATAATCCCGAGACAAAGCGTGCATCAATGCTCGGATTAAGTCGCTAATGGTATACTTGTGCAAAGTTTCCCCCATATTGCAACTACTGATCTTTGTTTCGCTTGTGTGCAAATCAATCGTACTGCCATGTAGTGGTGATAGATTCAGGCACCTCATTAAAAAGTGTAAGTAGCTACTTCAAAATTGTAGCTTGCTGACTCTCCCTCTCATATAGGCCTATAATCTCTAATTACATGAGGGGGTCAGAAGCAGAGGGGTACAAGTGACATTTCTAAGAGTTAAGTGCATCCAGGCCAAGCTAAAACATTTTAAATTTTAGTGGCAAAGGGATATATCTTTTAATGCTGGGTAAATTTCGGTACTGGACCCCGGACTCATTTCACCGGCATTATTACCTTCATCTCATTCAGACGCTAAATAACCTAAGCTGTTGATAAAGCGTCGTAAAATAACCTACTAAAATAAATCTTACTGCGCATGGCAACTACTTATTGGAAATGTGAGCAATGCTGCCAACTCTGTCAAGACTGAGTAGGCTACATTTTTCGGCAACGAAAATGTTTTATTCATCGCCCGTAGTGTGATACCTTGTTTGGGTTTGATTATTTTACAAGCTGCTCGTGGATTGTTTTAAGTACTTACACGATTATCCATGATAGGAAGAGGAAGTAGGTGGCTAACCTCTGGTTGTTGACACCTTGTCTTGTCACATTCGTTATTCCTCGTGTCTCCTCGTAATGTGAGTACCGGTATTGGTTTACATTTCAAAAGAAGGAAGGCATATTTGTTTTTCTGTATCTAACTGATTATAAGTAGATTACTAATGATATTATACGCAAGGAAAAATCTTAAGGGCCGTATTCATAATTATTCTTAGCGCGGGCTTCCGGTGGATGATCAGCGAACTAACGTTTTGCGTATTCATAAACCAGTGTTAGCGTTATGATATAATATGATATGATATGATATGATATGATATGATATGATATGATATGATATGATATGATATGATATGAATCCTGTACAAGCAACCAGTCGATAGCCGGGGCTAGTTTAGCACGCTCGTAGCTCTGGCTAGCGAAATGTCTATGAACAGCACCCTAAGTGTTCATTCTGCCATAGTTTGTCGCTTGAAAGCTTATTAGCAGGCTAGAAATTGATCTCTTGCATTTGCGAAGAAATAAATCGATCGAGTAAGTTCCTACCTGTGATTAAGATTCTTGTATTTTAATCTCACTATTGTTTCACTATACCAGGAGATAGTTCTATTATCTTGGAAGCTTCATTATAAATTATAATAAAATTACAGCCGAAATTGAAGTAAGAATTGAGGGGGTCAGAGGCAAAGGTGTACAAGTGACATTTCTAATGAAATGATTTAAATGCATCCAGAGTAAGCTAAAGTATAAACATCTTGAGTGGCAATGGAATGGAATTTAACTGAGGGGGGGGGGACGGATGACCCAGGACTGCGACCTGTTGAGATTATTGCGCTAACATTCGATATGGAATGAGTTGCGTGCCACAGATCCCCTACGCGCACCGCCCTAACCACATGACTCCCTTAAAGACCGGTCCCTACAGCCGACAAAATCCATATACCATTCCTGCTTCTGCAAATTCCCCCCCAAGACCCCCTGTCGGTCCGAGGCGAATCTCCACCCCCGAGTAGGTCTGCCTCGGGTGCCATTGCAGAAGCCATTCAACATCGCTGAACTACATTCCACGGAGGCAGGTCGAGAGAGCCAGCAGCTTCGGGAGGCCGCCAGTAGAGTGATCTGATAAACCAGAAACGGGATGATGAGGAAAGGATGATGGGGGAGGAAAGGAAGTGGAGAAGATGAGGCAACTCGTCCTGACCCGGGACCGCTGGGTTCGGAGTTAGACTCGCTAACCCCTCAGCCACAACGGTGGACTTAATTGGCAAGGAGATATATCTTTTAATAACATCACACGTTAAAATTTAAAATAAAAGAGGCCATCAGCGTAACTCCTGTCAGTCGGCTAAGGCGCTTGTCTGCCGATCCGGAGTTGCACGCGGGCTCGACTTGAGCTGATTACCTGGTTGGATTTTTCCCGTGGTTTTCCCCAACCGTAAGCCGAATGACAGGTAATCTATGACGAATTTTTGGCCTCATCTCGCTATCAGCAATTCCATCGATGCTAAATAACCTAGTAGTTGATACAGCGTCGTTATATAACCATATTCAGAAAAAATAAGCCTTGAAATCTTTGGTGATCATATGTTGTTTCCAGTTTATTCATTTAAAATTTAAAAAAATACTAAGAATCTTATATCTTTCTTAGAGCGTCAGAATTTTTCTCTAAAACGAAATCTCACTCCCTTTATGTAATATCAAGAATTCCTTATCTCGCATCTGAGTAAAAGAGTCGCTGCTCTAAAAAGAAAATTCTGTTGGAAGATTGCATGTAATTTAATCGTGTTTTTTTAATACCGCTCATGCGCGTGGTTCTTGGTAGGGACCAGGTCATAAATCAAACAAGAATCCATAACTTTGGACGACCGCACTACCCATAATAACCCGCGCGACAATTTATGAGGGTTGTAATGTGTGTCCCGCACGGCTTCCCTTCTCCTCTCTATTGCGCCAAGGTTTATGTTTACCGGTGTGCACACAATAGCAGCTCAAATCAGTACTGACACTTTATCTGCGTTGTTGAAGGTTCACATTTTTAAATACGTTATATCATTTTTCAGCGAGCAGAACTGATTTTCTGTAACGCGACTTACAGATAGAAGCTCACTAAGGTCCTGTTTCGATCCTGGGGGGAAAGGCGAAGAATTTCTTTTCGTCATAGCTAAAACTTGAATTCATTTACTCACATATTATAGGTTACTCCCAATTTCGTTTTATGTTACGTAAATATTTTCATGTAGGCCTAATACTATTTCTGTATTATTTAGCAACTGTTACAATAATTGGATTAAATCTATTCGTAGATAAGTCTAATAATGATCGATTATTTACAGTTCTACACCTCCCGTAATTATAAATTTATGTATTTATTTACACTGCAAGTGGGCAAGCACCCGGTGGCAGTGGTATACACAATATAAACAATACACAAAAAAATGATAAGCAATACACAATAAATTTACAATACACAATACAATTTTATACACAATACAATAAGAATACACAATATAATTTAGCACAATAATAATAAAACATAAATAAAATACCTAATTTTACATTACAACCTATATAATTATGTATAGGCCCTACATAAGTTTCAATAGTCTTTCACTTTATTCTCATCTCACTCACTGTAGTGGCAATATGACGCATTTCACTGACACTTTAGGACACATTTCACTGACACACTATAACACATTTCACTGACACTATAGAACACATTTCATTGATGCTAAAATTATCACTGATCGGAACTATTCACTGCACTATAAAACCATAACTTCACTAACTCACCTCGCTTCACTGATACAACAGTTCAAATAAGTCAAATAATTACACCCTTATGCATACTGTACTTATAAACAGAACTACATTTAATCTAAACATTTCTAGTCTAAGGCCCTCTTAAACGCTATTTTTAAATAATTTACAATTCAAACCAAGGAAGTAACTCGTCAGGCTAAATAAATACATGTCACCTTAAAAAATTAAATGTTAAATGTCACCTTAATTTTAATTTGCACTTGATACACAACTTTTTAAATTATTCTTGAAACTTCTTGAGGAAGGACAGCCCTCAAAGACCGCTGCAGGTAGGTCATTCCAATCATTTATAGTTCTATTTAAAAATGAGAATTTACCTACATCCGTTTTCTGTTTCCTACATTTGATTTTAAAATCATGATCGTTCCTACCATAGTACGTTGGCTTTTCTATGTCTACCCATGCTTTCTGACCTAGATGTGCTCTATACAATGATGTTATTCTAGTTTTCCTACGTCTGTTTTCCAAAGTTTCCCATTTAAGTTCTTTTATCGTATCGTTTCCATCTTCTCTTTTACCTTTAACAAATTTAGCTGCCCTATACTGGATTCTTCTAAGGAATTTATCTGATATATTCTATAGGGATCCCAACATGTAGTTCCGTATTCCATTAACGGTCGCACTAACGTTAGATATGCTATTTCCCTCGATTTGGGGCTAGCCTTTCTCAAGATTCTCATAATAAAGTGAAGTGCCCTCCATGCTTTACCCGTAACATTATCAACATGCTCTCCCCAAGAAAGTTTGGAGTTTAAATACACTCCTAGGTATTTACAACATTGTACTTGCGGAATTACAACACCACTGAATTCGTAATTAAGACTAGTTTCCTCTCGGGTTTTACAAAATGTTGTAGATTTACTTTTAGAACCATTTATTTTCATCCTATGCATTAACGCCCAGTTATAATTTTTATTCAAATCTGTTTGAATAGCATCTACATCTGAATTATTTCTAATCTTTCTATAGATAATGCAGTCATCTGCAAATAGCCTCACATTTGATGTAATATTCTGGCATAGGTCATTTACGTATATTATAAAGAGTAATGGACCCAGAACGCTGCCCTGTGGCACCCCTGAACTTATATTTCCAATTTCCGATATTTCATGACCTACTCTAACTCTCTGGGTTCTACCTTTTAAGAATTCTTGGATCCATAGATTAGACCCGGACTTAGAGATGACAGAGTGTTTTTTAGTTTGTCATATTTTCTTCTTCTTCTTCTTCTTCTTCTTATTATTATTATTATTATTATCATTATCATCACTCACTCACTCACTATATCAGTGGCTTTCAATATTTTGTTCAAGGTTACGTAGAAATTTTAGAGGTTAAATGCTGACCAGCGGACAAATATTTTTTATTTGTAGGCTATAGTCTACTGAAATGCATGGGAAGAAATTGTTTCTATTTTAGGTTACTTACGGCACTGAAAATGTTTTTCATTATTAGGGCTAGGATTTTGATGACCTATAAATCATGAAAAAATGTCCTAAAAACAATGTATTTATGACCTAAAAATCTTTCAAAAATGCCCTTATAGCTAAATGCCCTAAAAATTGATCTTACATAATTGGCTTACTAGGAAAAGAGGTTTCGTACTAAATATTTAGACTAGTAATTAAATTAAATTATAGTACTGTACTAACATTTAAGTTTATTTAATTTTACATAATTTTTATAAGTGGTACACTTTAATTAATTATTTTACCTGATGGAGTTCCATGTAGTCCACTACAAGGCCACTCTTATCCGGAATTAATAGGTATAGAGAAGTCTATATTAAGGGGTGGATGGAGTGTACTACGTTAAAATGGCAATATTTGTGCAGAAAAACGATTAAAATATTATACAAAATAACGGGTATTAGCCACCGGCGTAGCTTGGTTGGTTAAGGCGCCTGCCTGCCGATCCGGAGTTGCGCTCGGGTGCGGGTTCGATTCCCGCTTGGGCTGATTATCTGGTTGTGGGTTTTTCCGAGTTTTTTCCAAACGTAAGACAAATGTCAGGTAATCTATGGCGAATCCTCGATCCTCTCGCCAAATATATCGCTTTTCACCAATTCCATCGACGCTAAATAACCTCGTAGTTTGATATAGCGTCGTTAAATAAACAAGTAAAAAATAATGGGGATTTATGGCCAAATTAAATGAAAATGCCTCAAAAATGTCCAAAAAAAAAAAAAAACAAAAGATGCTCTTATGAGTTGAAACAGGCAAAAAATGCAAAAAAATGCCCTAACAAATATGTCTTAAAACACTCAGTTTATCACATTATAGGCTACATACTGAAGCAGCTATGTTTCTGGCTTACTAGAAAAAAGATGCAATTTCATCAAAATCCTAGCCCTATTCATTATGATAATACGAGAACGTGTTAACAGTAACTTATTATTATGTAACAACTTTGTTAGCAAACACTTTTACCCTACATCTACAGAAGAGTCTCGTCAATCCAAACTAATTGGGACCAAGACCTATTCGGATTACAAGATTTTCTGATTAACCGAAATATTTCCTGTAAAGTAATGCATGCTATTCACTAGCGCTGAGAGACGGTTGTGGGAGTACCCTGTTGCTATTTTTAGAACCACAACCAACAGGTTCACTTCATTACGACAACAGAAAATTACTGATTTTATGAGCATGACAGATGTGTAAATTATGTACAGAAAACGCTAATTCTTGTAAATACTCTTAAATGTGCTATTTTTTTTATAATTTTTTAAAGTAAAAGAAATTGAGTGAATTTATACATATTTTCTTTTCGCTACTTTGTACTATTACAATAAATTTGTTTTTTTTTTTTCTTAAAATAATTTTGTCCGGATTAACCAGATTTTCAGATTAGCGTAGTTCGGACTAACGAGACTCTCCTGTATTTTATATTTAACTGACTGAATACCTTCTTAACAGGAGAAAAAAATACGATATCCACAGGGCGTGACAGATGGTGAATAATCTTAAAGCATCTTGAAAGTGACTATTTGACAATCTATTTCTGTAACAATTTTGAATACCTCTTGTCAGAGAAACTTGATTCGCGCATAAAAGTTTACTCAAATATTGACAAATCTTGCAATGCAAATTTCTTTGAATTTGCAAAATTATGCACATATTTTGCCCCAAAACAGTAATACCATTAAACGACTTTTAGAAAAAGGAAGTAGTCTACCGCTGTGGAGTAACGGTTAGCCCGGGTTTCAAATCCTGATTGGGACAAGTTACCTGGTTTGGGTTTTTACCTGGGTTTTCCCTCAACCAATTCAAGCAGAGTTGCTGGGTAACTTTCGGCGTTGGACCTCGGACTCATTTCGCCACCATTAATTCAGATATCATCATCCATACCATAGTCAAGGTTAAGTTCACGGTGCGGCGCGCTGTACTTGTACAAGAGCGCGCCGTTCGGCTACCCAATCATTCACAGAATAGGAGTGGTAAGCAAAAAAAGCCTCAGGCTGCATTGCAAGCCTTAGGGTCTCTCTTCCGTACAAGGGGAAAAAAAAAAAACGATTTTCAACTTCTTTTGAGTCTTGAATGTCATACTGTACAGTATATTTCAAATTATAAGCTATCTTAATTTATCTCAGTAACATTTCTTTTACTTCTTCAGAATAGCGGGAGGGTATGCCAAGCCAGTATGGAAAAATATCTGAAGATTTCTACTTGCAGTAGTACGGCAATTATCCGGATCGCCAATTATCCGGATCACGTTTCAGGACAGTTTGAAATTGTTTTTCAAAGAAAGTTGCATATGTTTAGATTTTTATTTCGTGTACTGTACTACCAAACATAAGTAAAGTTCTGTTCTGTATGGAATATGAAGAGTTCTTATAATTTTAATCCATTTAAAATACTACGGTATTTTGTTTGAATAGACTATGTGTAACTTTGTTCTCTATAAACTATAGGCCTATAGTCATTTTGCACTTTTAATAGGTTACATGCAGTAGTTTACCACTGTTGTTTCTAGACTCTTTTCATTTCCGACCCAATTATCCGGACTCCTGCATATGCGGATCATATTACCTCCTATTAGTCCGGATAATTGGAGTTCTACTGTACAGTAGTGGCAAAAAAAACCGGACCGACCCTTGTAGCTGATTTCAGAGTCACAGATTCAAATTTTGCTAGTCACAAAACATATCCATCTTGTATAATTAATTGTAACAATGGAATTTATTGCATTTGTTTGATTCTTACCGTCTTTTGTTTCCTTCAGTGCCTTAAACTTACAGACGAAAAAAAAATTGAGAGTTTTATTTTTCATCTGGCATCAATATTACATTTCTACATCTATTCGGCAAAGATAACTGCGTATTTTTACAATTACCTCTGGCTTCACTATCCATATTGAAATTACCACAGTTTGACAGAATACACAGCACAGGATTATTTTATATCAGCTACAAGGGTCGGTCCGTTTTTTTTTACCACTACTGTACTTCATAATTTCCCAAACAATTTATTTCGCGTGACTATGTAATCTGATTGGACTTATATAGAATCTATAGTAGCTTATTGCTACTAACTTCCCTTATTAAATGGTTTCCACAAGAATAAATACTTGCTATAAAACAATTAAATTGAGTACATTATCAAATTTTTTTAACAAACTAAAATATGAGGCTTGCAATTTAAATATATATATATATATATATATATATATATATATATATATATATATATATACATAGACTTATTGTCATAATAATTTATAAATTCTTAAATTTACAATCTAATTATTAGATCCATAAGGACGGTTTCTCAAAATTGAAAAAGATTCCTTAATAACGATAACGGCCAGTCTAAGACGAAGTAGGCTGTGTATTTTTAGTCAGCACACCAATAAGAAATCATTTATGAGGCAACTAAGGCAGCCGTTGCTGTCAAATTGTCTAGACTGTATTTAATTTTGTCATAATGAATTGTGAGCTCATATGAAGGGCTCAGAGGCAAAGGCGACCAACCCACAATTTTATATTGTTCATTATTAAGCCTTTTTCCAAAACTATATATTGGTGTTATAGATTCATGATATATTTTTTTGTGTGTTTATTCAATGTAGACCATTTAAAATACCCATCACCGTAAAAAACAGCTTGTTACGAATCCCTACAATAAGCCTCGGAATAGGACTGATTCTCTGGCTCGACCACAGCAAAGAAATAACGTTTTGAGATTTGGCACTTGGAACGTAACTAGTCTTTATAGAATAGGAGGGGTAACATTAGTAGCAAGAGAACTAGCTAGATATAGAATAGACTTCGTGGGAGCACAAGAGGTTAGGTTAGATGGGAATGGCGTATCACAAATAGGAGATTACTTGTTGTATTATGCGGAAGGAAACAATAATCACCAGTAATTTAGGCCCAAGAATATATAACAAATTTATATTTAAATATCCTAATCTTGTCAATTCTAATAGTTCTAGTATTAAATTTAAAAAGTTATGTATGGATTTTATAAAAATTGAAAAATTGTAAATTTAAATTTATATACTATAATTGCAAATTGTATTGTATAATTATTAATTATAATTGTATTGTATAATTATTAATTTCAATTCAGGAATCCGCCCCTGAGCACGAGTTCTAGTCTTTCAGGGGCGAGCTAAAGTTTCTCTGTATATTTTTTATTTTATGTTACAATTATTAGCAAAATAATAAATAAATAAGTAATTAAATAAATAAATAAATAAATAAATAAATAATTTAGGAACAGGATTCTTTGTTCATAAAAGAATAAAATCAGCAGTAAAAAAGATCGAATTTATCAGTGACAGGTTATCATATTTAGTACTTAAGGGTAGATGGTGCAACATCATAGTTATAAATGCTCACGCCCCTACAGAAGAGAAAGACGACCATATAAAGAACAGCTTGTATGAGGAATTGGAACATACTTTTGATCAGTTACCTAGATATTACATGAAAATTTTATTGGGGGATTTCAACGCTAAAGTAGGACAGGAGGATATTTTGAGGCAATGAACCTTCGGGTTCCTTAAAAGCCATTTGCAAGTAAGTAAGTAAGGCCATTTAAAATAAATTGTGAAACCAATCATTTTTGTAAGGAACCTCTTTATATCAACTATTATTTACTCATTTTGTAATTGTGGGTTATCGCCTTTGGCTCTGAGCCCTTCATATAGAGTCTAATACAGATTTTACTGTTCACTGATGTTTGCCCTGCGGGCCAGAACTAATGTGGCCCGCGGACCGCTTATTGAGAATCGCTGCACACCATCCACGAGTATCATCCGTCACCGACAAGTCTACCATTATCATTCCGCCATAATCCATCATTATAGTCTCTTCATAACATAAACAGTCCTATCTTCTTACTCTCATTTCCTTCGCTACTTCCCTCGTTCCTCTGCTCGCTTTGAGACCTTTTTCATCGCGTGAAGTTTATGTGCCAACATCAGACATCGTCGTTTAATGGAATTCCCTGATCATGTAATCCGTATCGCTCAAGGCAACACAAGAACAAAGAAGTCTAACCACACAAACGCTCTGAATAGAAAAGAGAGAGATCTCAGCGTTCTATCTACTAGGAACTGCATCAGGATTCCATAAGTTTTACACAAACTGCAGTAAAATAGTCGTATAAAATTGCATACTACATAGAATTCGGTCGTACCTCGTAAAATTAGTTAAAATAGTCGTATGTGTACGACTATAGTAGTATGTATGACAATGCAACGTTTAGGTATACTTAAACGGTCACGAGCCGACACCTACCTAGAGATGGGAAAGATATATCGGTTTTTACGAAATACCGATATTTTCGTTTCGATATAGCGATATATCGATATCGAAATTTTTATTCAATATATCGTATAATATATCGGTTTTCTCATATGTTTATCGATTTTTTTTGTGGAATTATTATCATTATCAACAACAATAAAATTCACACTAGACAATTCCGATAGTTCCCGAGAGATGCTACCGAAGGTGGACAGTTACATAATTGTGCAACCTCACTCAATACCTTGTTCTAATTGGCTGGACTGGAATTAGAATTCAAACTCTTTAATATGCAGCACCAAATTCAAAATGCAGCGTGTGCGAACGTGAGACAGATGGGAGATTTGTCTGCTACTGTTTTAATATTGTTATTAATATTCTCCAAGGCAGGAGAGCAACTCCCACCCTGAAAGGGAACCGTCTGACCTCAAAACGGGTATCAAACATTTTATTTATATATTCTGAAATGGAAAGAGAAACAAGGATTTAATACCGATGTGACATTTGTTTACGTCTATTATTTCTATTCAAAACCTAGTGCTGACATTTTGTTTTCTTATTACATCTTTTAGCGCATAAAAATTATATCCCTATCATCATCGTTGTTTGCAATGTTGGAGTGTAACAATAACTTGCAATGGGAACTTTATAGTATAGAAAGATTGTATCAAATCAACTGTGAAGTTTGTTAAAACTTGTAACAATCTAAGTACGGTTTACCTACATTTAAAAATAATTACAAGTTCTGTTTACTTACATTTAAAAATGATTACGTTGTTAGGTAGAAAAGAGCATTATATCTGTGTCCTGGATTGAATCCTTTATAACATTATAATAATTGAATCGTGTTCCAATATCAAATTCTCAAACCATGTAGAGTTCACTTAACTCTTTCCCACTATATCATTTAAGCTCCCTTGCGTCCACCATAATTTTGATTTAGGTTAGGATCTACATCATATGATATTGAAAATGTATTGTTTATTGTTACAATTTTACATTTATGCCTTTGACTGTTATGATGTTAATTTCAATGGAAAAAAGGAATATTAAAATTTAAGTAATTTTATAGTAATACAGTAAAATGTACGCCTTAAAATGCAATTTGCTTACGGAATAGCGATATATCGATAATCGTTCGATATATCAATATATTTTCTGCGATATATATCGTTTATCGAAATTAGGTTTGCAATATATTGCAATATCAATATATCAGTATTTAATTTATTTCCTCCAGGCGACTCCTACCCAATTCTAATTAGACCTAACCAAATACATTACTATTATAGTAAGGTATTAACTTTTCAGCCTCTACTACAGTATTGCCAACAGTTGTTCGTAAAATCCCGCTAGATGACTTTCGAAAACCCGCGATTTTCTAACAAATATCTCTAGATTTTAATGTATATTTATTATTCAATAATAATAATAATAATAATAATAATAATAATAATAATAATAATAATAATAATAATAATGTTCAAGATAGAGCATCCACCCGCCAATGTAACCAATATTGCACACTATTATCATTGCCAATGTGGCGCTATAAAGCAATTTTGAACACTTTTATCACAGACACAACATATGTTACTGTTAAAACCCAAAATTCGACAAAACTAGTTTCAACGAGTAAAAACTAGTTTTAAAATATAGATAGAAAGCGAATTTTCGTAAGATCTAGAATCAATGACAGGTCAGGTTTGGTTTGTTTAGGTTTTTTTTAGGCTTTTACCAAACAAAAACCTAAACAAACCAAACCTAACCTGACACTGATTCTAGATCTTACGAAAACTCACTTTCTATCTATCTTTATTTGCTTAAACTAGTTTTTACTAGTTGAAACTGTTTTTGACGGATTTCGGGTTTTAACGGTAACATAATATAATACCCTAATTATGGAATTATCACTACTTTAACACATCCATTATTTCACAAAACACACACTGAACGAATTAAATGTAATTATGAAAGCCGCTTATAATGCTAATATGAATTTCATTTCAGGAACTTTTTAAGATTAAAAACCGCTAGTATTCCCGCTACGCGGGATAATATAATTTTACCCGCGAGATGGTTATCCAAAAAAGCTAGATTTAGCGGGAAAACCGCTGAATTGGCAACACTGCTCTACTATAGGCACCGTGCATGGGTCTGGAAATCGTACTGGTGGCGCCGCGCAGTGTCTCAATTTCTAATTAACTATAGGATCGCAGTCATTCGCTAGTCATGTGTGATAATTACATGCGGCTTTCTGCCGATAAAAAGCTGTTGTAATATTTGTAACAATGGGTTCATTCATTCATAGTGTTCTTTCACTGCAAACCCAGCAATCTCCAGTCTTTTAATTTATTTAGTTATTTAATAGACTCAGTGGAAAGAGTGCAGAGTTCCTGTAATATCAGTGTAGTTTGATATTTAAATCAGATTTCAGACCATTGAATGAGGGAGAACAGTCATATTACGAAAACATTGATATACTTATATATTTTTTTTATTTTAGTTGGTTATTTAACGACGCTGCATCAACTACTAGGTTATTTAGCGTCGATGAGATTGGTGATAGCGAGATGAGGCTGAGGATTCGCCATAGATTACCTTGTATTCACATTACGGTTGGAGAAAATCTCGGAAAAAAACTAACCAGGTAATCAGCCCAAGCGGGAATCGAACCCGCGCCCGTACGCAACTTCAGACCGGCAGGCAAGCGCCTTAACCGACCGAGCGACGCCGGTGGCGATGTACTTTTATTTGATGTCATAATTTATATTGTATAATGTCGCTATAAATTACGAATTTTAATGTGATTTAATTATAAAAGTAGTCTTAATTACACTTCCTGAATAATGGGCGACTGCAAATTCGCTATAACACAACACATATGAACAATATCAACAACATACTACCTTTGATTGAGGTTCTGACTGACATATACATCTATTATCAGGCAGTACATCTCACTTGACGATATGTGTCAGAGGAAGAACAATATTGTTTGTATGCATCTGAAGTCTGACTAGTGTAATATGTAACTAGTCGGCGATGTATGCATTGGAGGGGAAAAGGAACTGGCCACCCTATGGTTATTTATAAACATAATATAATATATACATTCTATTTTTTACATTACTATATAATAATACTATCATTACAAGCAGTGTAGTGCTATTTACTTTCGTCTGCGTACTGCTTGGATCCACAATAAAATTAGCGTCGTTCCACTTCAGTTTTCTGTTTTGGGAATGAATAAAAATAATATCGGTTGATGTGTTCCTATAAGAATTACTGCATCCAAGAACACAGCAATTTGCATTACCTTTCCGCTTTTTAGGATCATTCGTATTTCTAATCGTTTAAGCTGAGACGTTATTGTATATTCATACGCTTCAAGCACAACTCTATCGCTGCTGTCCCGCAGTTAGTAACAACAGTCGCCACCAGAGGAGCTTGCACGGTGCCTATAGTTGCCAGTCTTTCACTGATCTACCGTTTAAGTAAAGTACCCAAAAAGACGTACCGTCTTATGGCTAAGACAATGAACACGGCCTTATGGATAAAGCCGTTAAAAAAATTAGTTACTACAATACTGCTTGAATATTATTATCACTGCGCTACATAAAAAAAGGTTTGAAAACAATACTCAAGATATTCAAGAAATACTGAGTTTCATATGCAGTGTTTAACCACTTAATGCAATTTCACATTTTCTATTCAACACGTTTGAATGTCGAGAACTTCCATATCAGACGTAGTATAATTAAAACCTTCTATTTCAACATTAATATAATGAAGTCGTTTAAAAAGGTTTAACAGAACAATTTTGGTGAATATTTTAGTCATTTCTTAATAACGCAAGCTTAGTTGTAATGAGTAACTTTATGAATTTTATAAATCTTATTTTCTATAGAGGTCGTACAGTATATTAAATTTATGCGTCCGTTAAACGTATTAACAAGTGGGTAGCGTGCATGGGTCTTTAGTGTTAGCGTGCTTATATTTACGATGAACATAAAGGGGATCTTATAGCTCGGTAAAGAGTCATATATTTTAGTTTCAGTTCCCTGGGGTGTGAATATTCTGCAGTGAAAACTGGTTTATGTTGATGGATACGGATGTGTGTGAGGTTGACATAAGAGAGCTACCCTTAAGGCATTCATGGCGATGAACCGGAAATAAATCATGAATTGAAATATAGATTATTCGATCAAATTAAGAGAATCAATTTCTCGTGAATTGAACTGTGAAAATAAATAAATAGGCCTTTATGTTTTGCATTAATGTTAAGTAATGATTATATTAATGTACGCACATAACCTATTTCGTTTTGCAACGTTTTGATTACTTATCTTTATGGTCGACCATACCGAAATGTAGTAATTATACACCTGGTAGCAGTCCTTTAATGCATGTCATTAAAGTACACCTATTCATTGAAGTTCAGGTTTTCGATTATTCTCGGATATGCAATCGAAAGGCAACGAGGGAAACGTCACGGAGGCTGGAAATCCAATACTGTCGCAGAAGGTTATGTTCTGTTACTATAATAATTAGCGTTAATTGTAAATAATATTCAAATAAATTCAATTTGTCACCTCGTTTTTCAATTCTAAATCAATTTGCAGGTTAAGTTATATCAACATTAGTTCATGTTATTCTCTAGATTATATCAAGGTCAATGACATTATTGTTCCTCGGAAAAAATCAATACTTTCGCGTCTGCGCACATCTCACAATTCATGAGCTATGCACAAGGCCACTTCCGATCTTCAGTCAGATACAAATAAAATGAATACTTCTGAATAATTTCAAGTTAGAAATATGGTCGAGCATAAAAAGTCGTATGAAACTTGCCTATAATGGTAATTAAGACGCTCGTATGAAAATTATGAAACTCTCTTGCGCTCGTTTCATAAACAAAAATACTCGCGTCTTAATTACTACCATTATAGGCTCGTTGCATAATGTACTATTATTGTTGCGTCTATCATGAATGTCGTGGAATCAGAAAATACTTTGAAATTGTAATTTTTATTTTATAATGAAATTCTGCATTGTATTACATTTTATGTTTGTCAGTCAAGAATTAAACTGAAACGAGAACGATACAAGTAGCCATTTTAAGTCAACTATCATCCTTACTCTTGTACTTTTTTCTAATTGGCTAATACTTATGTTTGCATATTTCTTTGTGAAAAGCTACATTCCAATAATTCTACGCGTTGAAGTTTTATGTTCTTACGTTTGCTCTTAATTTTCATTATAAGGGCCTTTACTGCTACAGAGTTCAGACAAATTTCACAACACACGTGCAACAAAACATCAGGTGAGTCTTCAATACGCGGTATACCTTCTGGACGTGTTATTAAACTATGGTACGAACAGTTTATGGAAACTGGTGCATAGGAAAGGCGTCACACCCAGGAAGACACAATGTAACTTAGCTGAAGCTCATGTTGTGGAAGTACGGGAAACACAGTCCCACAAAGTCGATTTGTCGTGCGTCATGCATCTCAAAAGTTGCAAATTTCACAATTTACCACCCACAAAGCCCTCCAGAAACCTTATAAACTCTGCCCATATAGAGAGCAAATTCTGTAGGCATTGAAAGCAGGTCACAAGGAAAAAAAGAATTAATGTTGTCGTGGATATGTTGAACAGGATAAACCAAGACAATTTCTTGCAGTCTCAAAGTTCTTGGCCATGGCGGTCACCAGATTTAGCTCTTTTAGATTTTTTTATGTAGGGTTAAGTAAAGGACAAAGTCTACAGAACGCCCGTAAGGAATTTGCTGATGGATAAGAATGTTGGATTCCGGAGAAAATAACAAAAGAGAGAAAGAAGCTGGAGAAAAGCTTCTCTCTCTCTCTCTCTCTCTCTCTCTCTGCATTAGAATACGGAAACTAGGCCTACATATTCTTTGGGGGTGAAGGGAGCTCGTTCGCGCATGCGTGAGACTGTGCTAATTTGCTGCGTTTCAATTTACTCGACACACAATACTAGGGCTACTATCCAAAGTTAAGAAAGGCTGTGGTTTATTTTTGGCTAGTACTGTGTTTCTCAGGTGCTGAGAAACAAGAGATAATAGACATACTTTCTTTAAAAAACGACCTAGCTTCTCTTGCAATATTCTTTGTACCATGCGCATCCCGTCTCCATACGCAGAGCATATTGTGCACTTCTGACATCTTATGTTGTGTTGGTAGTAGACGATCACGTGTTGCACTTCGCGCAACGATATTGAGTTTTGAATGGTAAAATTTAATACACAAAATCTCCCGTTTGTTTTGCTTAATGCCATGTGTTTACGATTTTCCTTTGTAATATTTAAAACACATGTGGTAAGACATGAACATTGTAATTGGGCTTTGCCTGTTATGTTCATAAACAAACAAATAAATAAATTCTCCTTCAAAATACGATACTCAAATGTAAAGAAAAATATACTTTCACGGTTACAAGAGAAAAACAGAAGCAGAATAGCGTTCATTGTTAAGGCAGCTGGTTCCTCTTCGCTACGAAAGCATCCCAATTAGAATAACATGCGCCCGGATAGGTATAAAAATAATAACAGCTAAAACTTCATTGAACTTTTGATATGAAGGACGAAGAAAACTAGGCAGGCCAGGCGAGAATATTTCTGAAAGTCGAAACAGACAATATTCAAACCATGTGGTTGTTATCGTTGATGATGATGATGATGACGATGATGATGATATGTTTTTTTATTTAACGATGCTCGCAACTGACGAGGTTGTATCAGCGTCGCCTGTGTGTCGGAATTTTATCCCGCAGGAGTTCTTTCACATGCCAGTAAATCTACTGACATGAGCCTGTCGCATTTAAGCACACTTAAGCCATCGACTTGGCCCGGGATCGAACCCGCAACCTCGGGCATAGAAGGTAAGCGCTATACCAACTGGCCAACCAGGCCGACATGATGATGATGATGATGATGATGATGATATAAACATAATATTACTGACATCTCCGTATCTTTCACGATCCTTTCGCAGACACTTCTTTTGCGAAACACGTCATAAAGGAAGGTGTCAGATTTTGATCATATTTTTACATGGGATTTATTCTTGTAAATTATTGGCTATTGTAAAGACAAGTATTAAGCATAGCATTCATTTTGGCCCTCGGTTGTACAATGCTTTAACTAAATTACACCCAGAACTTCTAACATGTAACCCACTAACATATAACAAGAAAATTGGAAACGTGTTAATATCTTCAATTTGATTAAATAAATTTATAGCCTATGTGTATGAATTAATCAACCTATATTATATTTGTATTCTATAATTTTGAAATATATAGTCCTACTTTTCACGTGCGATATTATTCTTCTCTAGTGTTAATATTATATTATATAATTCCATTGCCGCTGTAATTTAAATTTTAGTTCCTATTTTATTATACTTATTTATTATTATTGTTATTATTATTATTATTATTATTATTATTATTATTATTATTTTAATTTTTTTCTATATTTCTCTTATATTAATATTGTATTATATAATTTCTGTAACTGTAATTTTAATTTTATTTCCTATTTTATTTTATATTCTCTTATAGGCCTATTAATATTATATCTGAACTGCGACCGAACACGAGCGCTGCTCATTCGGTCTCAAATTTTGTTATTACTACTGTATCTCCTTTTTTATATTGATTGTATTATTTTATTTCCATTTCTCTTGTTTGTTTGTAATTATATTCTTTATTCTGTATATTTAAATTTAAATAAATAAATATGTTGCCGCAACGTGATAACTAGATTTTCCCGACTTTTTGCAGTTTTTTTTTTCAAGTTTTCCTTTACACGCCCAGACATTTTCTATGATTTATCCTAACGACAAAAAAATGTTCTTTACGTCTAATTTTCCAAATTCAAATTATGAATTTAGTTGCACTGTTTTTTTATTTGCACGTTTGTATTCTACCGTTTATGAGCGTTCGGCTTCATTGTGCACATTTTTGTATCGGCATTCTAAGGTCTTCGACACTGAAAAGAGTTTATGCATAGTAATTATATTGCACTATCATTTTAATTTTTCATTTTTGTGCTTTTTCAGGACGATCACCGCATTTACAATTACCGTAAATTGCTTTTAGCTTGAACAAATTACAACTTTCAGTTTATTATGAACTCAAAATTGCTACCTTCCTTCTCATATAATTTCGCTTTCGATTTTTTGGATGAGGGGGTGGGGGAAAGAACTGCTATCGCTGTAGTGGAATTGAGGGTTTAGTAAAGCATATATACAATCATGCAAAATATAGAGGCAAAACGCTCTTCCTCTACCAGCGAGGCTTTGGTGAAAATTTTATGACTTGTCGTAAAGTTCTATAAATGCACCTGTAAGATGCTCGTAAAAGCAATCTCTCTCTCCCCTTCTCTCTCTTTCCCTTTTCCATTCCTCCCACTAGTTCCCTCCATCACCATCTCAGTCTTATCCCCCTTATTATATTGTACTTAACTGCAAAGAATAAAGTTAACTTAATAACTGGTAAGTCAACATGATTGTTGGAATATTGTTATAGACAACATACAATTCCTTTGTTTTGTCCTTCATCGTTTTGTTATTTGACGTATGCGAGAATCTATAAGTAAAATTTATGTTTTTGCGATCTCTTGAAATCAGTTTTATGTGTTGAGAAAAGTACTCAATGATATACATTTCTCATTATACCATTCCAATTTTGAAGATACACATTTTGAATGTTGAAGCAATGTAGGAAGAGGTATAAATGCTGGGGAAATCAATTGTAGCTGTTATGGAATGTGTTACACGGAAGAATTAAACGTTGAAACCATACGTTTATTATTTTTATAATAAAACATATTACAAATTTCCCAAATACGAGTATTCCTCTTAAAACATGGGAAAAACATACGCTAGAAAACTCAAATGACGCAGCTGTAAATAAAAATTTCAAAGATACAAATGACATACGATTACAAATGAAAAGTAATAGAAATTAATTTGAAATTACAAGGACCAAATTAATAACAATGAGTTTACAGAATGAAATACATTCACAATTGAGGTGGTCAGAAGCAGAGGAGTGTAAGTGAACTTACGTTATTTTCCATAAACTGTGATTGAAAGTTACTAATCATTCGTAAATTTTGTGAAGGTTTAATTTTAAGTGTTAAAAGACATAATATCCCTTTGCCACTGAAATTTTAAATGCTTTACCATAGATGCACTTAAATCATTTGTTTCAAGAATGTCACTTACACCTCTTTGCTTCTAATCGCCTCAACTATATTTGAATAATTTTGAAAGTAAGGCAATCCTACATAGTCTAATTCCGTGGAAAGAAATAGACCTATCAGATAGACATTAGAAAAGCCGGATTTCAACTTGTTAGAAAATGCCTACATTAGTAACAAACTGACGTTTAGATTAATAATAATACAATTATAATAAATTACACTATAATAATTTAGGAAGTTAGATAAATAATTCTATGAAAGAATTACCAGATAGACGTTAGAAAAGTCGGGTTTCAGCTTGCTCAGAAAATGGCTGCATCAGTAACAAACTAAGTTTACATTAATAATAACGATAATAGGCCTAATGCATTTATAATTACAATAAATTTAATAATTTACGAAGTTAGGTTAGTAATTCTGTAAAAAAACTGACCAGATAGAAGTTAGAAAAGCCGGGTTTCAATTTTCTCAGGAATGAATATAATATAATATAATATAATATAATATAATATAATATAATATAATATAAATAAGATAAAATGCTATTGTGCCCCGTGAAAGACAAAGGCCTTCTGCTAGAGGGAAACCTCTGACTTTTCTAACTGGTGTGCTAATCCGCGTTAGAAATTGTACTTGATTTTTTATTGACCTTTATTTTTATTTTTATTTTTATTTTTATTTTTATTTCTATTTTTATTTTTATGTTTATTTTTACGGGTTACATCAGTTTCTTGTCTATGCGGATGACGTGAATATGTTAGGAGAAAATCCACAAACGATTAGGGAAAACACGGAAATATTACTTGAAGCAAGTAAAGCGATAGGTTTGGAACTAAATCCCGAAAAGACAAAGTATATGATTATGTCTCGTGACCAGAATATTGTACGAAATGAAAACATACAAGTTGGAGATTTATCCTTCGAAGATGTGGAAAAATTCAAATATCTTGGAACAACAGTAACAAGTATAAATGACGCTCGGAAGGAAATTAAACGCAGAATAAATATGGGAAATGCGTGTTATTATTCGGTTGAGAAGCTTTTGTCATCTAGTCTGCTGTCAAAAATCTGGAAGTTATAATTTATAAAACAGTTATATTACCGGTTGTTCTGTATGGTTGTGAAACTTGGACTCTCACTCTGAGAGAGGAACAGAGATTAAGAGTGTTTGAGAATAAGGTTCTTAGTAAAATATTTGGGGCTGAGAGGGATTAAGTTACAGGAGAATGGAGAAAGTTACACAACGCAGAACTGGACGCATTGTATTCTTCACCTGACATAATTAGGAAGATTAAATCCAGACGTTTGAGATAGGCAGGGCATGTAGCACGTACGGGCGAATTCAGAAATGCATATAGTGTGTTGGTTGGGAGACCGGAGGGAAAAAGATCTTTGGGGAGACCGAGACGTAGATGGGAGTATAATATTAAAATGGACTTGAGGGAGGCGGGATATGATGAGCACAGGATAGGGACTGATGGCGGGCTTATGTGAGGGCGGCAATGAACCTCCGGGTTCCTTAAAAGCCATAAGTAAGTAATATAATATAATATACGTAATATAATATAATATAATATAATATAATATAATATAATATAATATAATATAATATAATATAATATAATATAATACATGATTACCGGTACGGGTAAAATTGCTTTAGTTCTTGCAGCATTTTGAAAGGAAAGTTTTGGTCGTAAATTCTGTTTATCCTTCGCTCCTTGGTAGTGCGATCGGCGTTCCCCATAGACCGGCACTGGAGATAAAGCATTATTATGCCAACTGTTTTGTTTCACGTTTCAGCCTTCTAAGTTATATGTACAGGTATACCTATAGACTCATATATTCTTGTTTATGCATCTAAATTAAATGACTCCCCCTACAGTCATTGCCCACCATAACAAAATATATAAGCCCATACATACACCATATACACCCTGGCCATATCGCAGCTCAAATGATCGTCTGCTACTGTATGTATATATATATTCTACTCCACTTGCTCTAGAATGGTATATCATATTGCCCCTTTGGGGTCTTCCACAAACCATACATAGCGGAGATAACCATGACAACTAGAAATGTTGTTTATACTGCATATATGTGCTTTCAGTTATAGAGGGCACATGCGCAAGCTACAGTGGAGAGTTGGGGGGAGGTGGGAGGGGGATGTGCTATATGCTAGTAGTGTAAAGCAGTTTTAACCCTTTAGGGAAATAACGAAGTAAAGTAATATAGGCCCAATACGCGTTATACTGGTCTCTACAGTGCTGACTTGAGTGGAACAGTGGTCTATAACCGGCAGTTTTCAAGTGTTATATTCTAGTAATGGTGTTATAAAATTTGTCAACATATATAGACCAATTATCTTATTTAATGTCGGCAATAATATGTCACCGAAACGCGTTGTACTGTACATTCCATTGCTAAACTGTTGTATATTATTTAATGTTTATGATGTTGCTAGTTGTGTCAAAGCAGTGGATTTTTTTTAACAAAAGATTTAGAGGCGTTCGTCGTAAAGGTGTATACGACATCTTGCTTCATTTAACAGCTTCCTGGAAGCGAATAAGCGTGTGCAAGACTAACCTTATATCTGACGCTACATTTATTACTGGAAATTTTTCTCTAAGATGACTCCTGTTGCACATCGCCACTAATAGCAATGTAATAAAAGATATTCCCGTAAGTTATAACAAATTAAACTTAATTGCAACTGATATTAGACGTCTTTTGTACAACGGCTTGGATGCACTTGTTGAAGCCATGGATGTGAGTTCTAATCCCTTCTAGGAATATTCGTTGTCATCAATGTAATGTTTTGCGTTGTGTTAAGGGAAGCACGGCATCATTATAACTCCATAAAATTTGAGTCTAACTATGTGTCCACGTAGTTCAAAATGAAAAACGTGAAAATATGGGCTTAGTTTAAATGCCGCTATAGTATGAAATACGAGTATCTTATGGTTACAGACAGACGAAGAGATTTATAAGTAGTAGAGATGAACAACGATCGAGAAAGCAAAACTAACAGCGCCCGCAAAACCGAAAACCCGCACGACAATGTTGTATACGTAGCGTCGTTGATGTAAAGACTGCTTGTGAGTGTTTCGAGACGTCGAGATCGATCACTCTCGAAGTCCCGAACGTCAAGCAGCCTTGATTCGCCACAGTTGTTTATACCTGACTGAACTTTTATCTACTTTGGGAACTGTTAAGCTTATATATGTATAAACAATCAAATAACTATTTGAAACATTACCTCTACCTTTCAGTGTATAATAATCCGTTCCCCAGTCTTTATTTAATTACTAGTTCCTTATTAAGAGGCTAGGAATTTCCTTTTCATATGATTGGGATCAAGTGTGCAATCTCAAGTAAAAATATATTAGGTCTAAGGTTATGTTTTATGTTTCTTAGAAATGCAAATTTATTTGAGAATTGTTTCTTTTTCTTTCTATTTGTATAACCATAGTTATTGTCATATAATAGAACCATAATATTTTGATAACTAAGATACTGTTCTGTTTTGTCTTTTTGTCTCATTTAAACATTTATGTTATTTATTTCGATGATGTATGTTATTCAAAGTTACGAAATCTTTCCACGCCGACAAAATGCTATTTCCAGAATGATGAGCGAGACTCGAAGCGCACGAGAATAACGAGACAAGATTCGAAAGACAAATGCAACGAACACAGCGAGCGAGAGCGGCAGTTAGTTTTGTTCGTCTCTAATAAGTAGGAAATTTTATAGTTGAATATTTGTGTACTAAATGAGTTTATAGACATCCATTCTAACAGTTATGTAGTCTACCTACTGTTAACACATATATGTTACTTTGGAGAAAAATTCAACTCATATTTTTGTTGTTAGTCAACTGTTCGAAGACAGCTCTGAACCTCACAAGTGATACCAACAAGACACCACTTATGGGCAACTAGGCCAGGAGAAAATGGAGTAGGATATATTATGTTATTTTTTTTTTTTAGGGAAAGGTCAGTTGGTAGAGTACTCAGCGCACCGAGATGTGAGAAGTCCTGGATTCGATTCCCAGTACCCGAATGACTTTTTCTCCAAAAATAACATAAATAGTAGGTAACTTCGTTGCTTTATGAGTCCATACAGACATCAGTGAGGAAATGAGGTTACAGTAGAAGCATAAAGATAAATCTACAAAATACAGGCCTATAGAACAATCATACATGCATGCATATTACATAACCTACATACATTCATACGTAAACAAGAGATAGGTAGATAGATAAGCCTACTGTAAGTGGAAAAATAAGAATGGATGGATAGATAGGTAAATATTGAATGGGTTTATTTATACATATTAGATTGGTAAATCCTTTATTTTCACACAGTCTAAAATCGGGATGACGGAGCTGGACTGGGTAGCTTGGCAACCAGCGCGACGGATGTTCCTTTATCAACTGAATCACTTATATTCATAATGAGGATTGAAAACATACGGATCCACTCTCAGCTAGTCTTTAAGCCGGGAAAACACATTCATTTTCTCCCTAGGCTAGAACACTCACCCTTCCTCTCATTATGCCCAAACGGTCGATCGGGCCATACTATTTTTATTAGATTAACCTCATAGCCAAATGGCTAGACTCGTAAATTGACACAATTCATCCTGCTTGTGGTTTTGTGTAGTTTTCCGAATGTGCTGAGATATATTTCTGGATGAGCTCTAAGACAAAATGGCCACGGATCTACTGTAGGCCTAAATACAGTATTACCCCACGTATATGACAATTTACAAAATTTTAACAAATTGGTTTTGCGTGTTGCTTCGGATCCCTTGTCTAGCGAGGATAGTGACGCCCTCTTCACACCACTCGCTGTCCCTAGGCTTTTTAACATCTTCAGCGCATCTATCCTGCTGCTGTTTGTCTCGGAACATTCCTCTCCCTCTTGTGGTATCTGTTATGTTCCGTTAATTTCTGTTGTTTTTTTTCCTTTCAAAACCCTTCCTTCAACGAAACGGTGAAAAACGGAGTGAGACAAGTGGCTTACGGTTTGGAGCTCACACAGATCCTTCGTCACAGCCCGAAATTCCCTTGCGAAGACTCTAGATCGCGTAGGTATCTTTTGACTGCTTTACCGTCCATTTCCCTTCTTTCATTGCTATTAATTACAAACAAAGATAAAAAAAATCAGCCCTTAGTTTGAATGTAGATTTTTTTTTTCAAATAAAATTATAGAATTTTTCCGCGCATAATGTCCACATTTCGTTTCGATTGATCAATTTGTAGAGATATAAAGGTATTTATCTTATAAAGTTGAGTTTCTTACTGTACACAGTAGCCTTATGGAGACAGGAAGACAGCCTACCCTTGGTTTCTTACCTTCGACATGACATGAGAACACTTCTGTTCACTTATTCAACAGGAAGAGAAATGCTGGGAAATGTTGCATAACAGGCTGTATTCAGTTGGGCGATCGTTTACGTTTTATGAAACTTGGAAGTAAGAATATCCTGCTCATATTATAGCTTACAGTTCTAATTCATCCTTCAATTATATTTTAGGCATGGCTGTATAATAATACTTTATAAACTGGAAGATTATGTGAGCTCCAAGCCAGTTGACCATTTGTCTCGTTCCGATTTTCGCCGAAAATGTACGTAACCTAATAGCCAGAATATGAGGGGGAGGACGAAGCACGATAGAACAGCAACAGAACAACTTATTCAAAGTCCCAGTTTCCCTTCCAAGGCCGCGTTTTCGCATACTTTTTAGATGTTTCTCCTCCCATTTCACACATAATTCAATCAATCAATCAATCATTCATTCATTCATTCATTGGCACCTTGCTCTGCTGTTCGGAGTAAGTCAGGCATAACGTGACCGATAGGGTATGTGACTTCTTACCGTAGGCCTACTTATTCGTCCTCAAGATGGATCATGTATGCAATTCCGAAACGTTGGGGATTTGAAGTTCCAGTATAGCCTACGGTGGAATACCCAGAAGTCTATTGAACACAATTTATTAATTGTAAAAGACTAAAATAATATTAAATCTCATGTCATAAGCTATAATGATATAACTCATCATTTCGATGTGCATATAACTTCTTATGATATTGACTTCAAACATACTAAATATACACGTAGTTAGTCCAATATAATAGTCTAGTGGCCGGTTTCACCAAGCTTCTTTAAATCAGCACAAACGACTTGTCAACAAATGGATCGTTTAATTTTAACGGAATCTTTAAAAGTTGACTATTTCACCAAGCCTCGTATCTTTAAAATTAACAGGCGTTTACTAACGAGGGGATTTTGTACTTGTATCTTGCATGTTTTGTTTTTCATACGACCATGGCTTCGAAATCCCGAATTTCATTGGTTACATATGATCATGGCTGACTTTGTTTGGCATGAAGAAACAATCATAGGCAAACGGGTAAGAGGCAGTAATTTTGAGAACATCTTCCTAAATACAGTATGTTGTCATACCGCAATTAAAAAAAAAAGACAGCTGCTTCCAAATGTAAATAATAGGAATGTAGAGCAGTTAAATTGTAGCTTCTAAAGGAAATCTGAGAAAATTTTGGCGGACTACAAGGTCGACAGCTTAAAAATTGATGCCACAATTAATTATATACAAAGCATTCTAAGCAGTTATATTAGGCCTAAATTTAGGACGGGAAATCGCCTCTTCCATAAATTGCATACTACTTTTCCACTGTATTTCATGCAGATTTATTAGTACCCTGTAACAATTTTGCCATGCTTGTGTGGCAGGATTCAGGAGAGATGTCATTAAATTGGATTTTAAGGGGTATCCATTGTCTCCTAAAATAAAATCTCTTTGCACCCTTTTCATTTAAAAGGCATCCTCCTTTGGAATGTTGTGCTATCCGTGTAGACCGTAACATTATCGTAAACCGAGAAGAATCTGTTGGAGAGGCGTTAAGTGGGTGATTCCTATCTGTCGTATTCTAACCTATTACAATTTCAATAAACTAGCTCTGAGGTAGTTCTGAGGTAAAAGTGAAAATCGTTGAACTTATAAGGGATTTTTTGTGTGGTAATGCAGTTGATCGTATATGCAAGGCATAACAAAAAATTAAACTAATCAAACATAACCTGTCACAGATTCGTATGTGCAAGGTGTATAAGCAGAGTACGAAGGAAACTACCTCAGCGCTAGTTTAGCCACAATTTTTCTATGCGGAGCATTACATAGGCCTATGAAATTGTTTGAATATTGAAGGAAAAATAGGATCTTCTATTGCAGAATCTTTTGGCTATATTACTGCTAGGATATACGATTGGAATATGTACACAATCTATGTTGTCTATGACAACATAAAATTTAGCTATAAGCTTATTAGGCCTATAGAAATAATGACTATTGTAATGTTGGTAGTACGTCTGATAATTTATTCACATATCTAGACAATACAGCTTTTGATACCCCGTTCATATCATCAATTACTATTTCAAAACTTCCCGCAACATTATTTTAAAACGAGAAGAATCTGTTGAAGAGGCGTTAAGTGGGTGATTTCTATCTGTCGTATTCTAACCTATACAGTATACCGGTATTCAGTTTCTTCTAGAATCATTCTTACTACTTATTTCCTTAATGTGTAGCTTTCGTGGAATTCTTTATCACTTAAATCTTCAAAATGATTATTCCGAGTGTTATTACAACATATAAGTTCGTCGTTATGTTGAAGTTCTAAATAAAGAACTTCATCATCGAATAATTACGTCCGCCATGTTGTTGACTTCTTAATGCATCGTTACTGTTTTAACGCGACGAATAGGTCCTAATAAATTAACGATGAATTTAAAGATGCGTTAGCAATAATGATACTTGGTGAAACACAAAAACTGACTAACGTGTCATTAAATTATTTAACGAGACGTTATAATGATAACGAAGGTTGGTGAAACCGGCCATAGCTATGTATGTAATGTTTTCGCAACCAGCTATAACGGCTGGGTGGATGATCGTGCTAACCACACGATACCTCCATTCTGGTTGGATGATCGTCCACCTCTGCTTCCGCATGTGGACATGAGGCCAGCAACCGGCTGGTCGGTCTTGCCCTTCAGGGCTGTAGCGCCATGGATTTACTTTTTACTTTATGTATGTATGTATGTATGTATGTATGTATGTATGTATGTATGTATGTATGTATGTATGTATGTATGTATGTATGTATGTATATATGTATGTATGTATACTACCTATCAAAAGTTTTCGATCACCTATCACAACTATGGATTTGTGGTTAAGACAGGGATTTCGTTTTGAATATTCTATCATATCATAATGCCAGAGACACAAAATATTTATTTTGTTGGTCTATTTAGTTTTTCCGATGTGTTTGTACATTGAAATAAAGTATATAGTTGTTTTCATAGCTGATCGAAAACTTTTGACCGGTTGTGTATGTATGTATGTATGTATGTATGTATGTATGTATGTATGTATGTATGTATGTATGCATGTATGTATGTATTCACACTGCAAATGGGTAAATACCCGGTGGGTGGCAGTGGTAATTAATTACACTCAATAATGACAATTAATAATAAACACAACCAATAATAAATTAATAATAATTAATATTAATAATAATAATAATAATAATAATAATAATAATAAATAATAAGAATAGTATAACAAAATTAACAAGGAGTATCTTAAATTAAATGAAGTACGATCACTTAAAATAAGATATAAAGTAAATCTTATTTGTATCTTAACCCTAAGTTCGAACTAAAAACCCACGAGTATGATATGTTCATACATACAGAAGTACCTTTCAGCACTACAGTCATTTCGCTGTCAATTCACTCACTGCACTGGTGCTACGACACATTTCACTGATACTATCCTGATTTCACTAACACTTCAAAAACATTTCACTATTTAAATACTTTGCTCTACTACTAGAAACTATACAACTTCACTGACACAAACACTTCACTGACACAACATTTCTTCACTGATGCAACACTTCAAATAATAAAACATCAATTACGCCCTTTAAATAGTGTGCATAATATAGGGGAGTCGGGTAGTATCGGACATCGGGTAATATCGGACAGTGAGTTTCTTTCATCTACCACACGATGATAGTGCCTGATTGACATGGTTACGTTTCTGTGATGTCGCATAGAGAAACGTAACCATGTCATTCAGGTACTACCATATGGTGGTAGATGAAAGAAACGCACTGTCCGATATTACCCGATGTCCGATACTACCCGACTCTCCTCTACTAGCGTCTATTAGTAAAGTTCTTAACCTTGCCTTTTTTCCTTCAAAATTCACCCTTCACTTCGAGATCATCCTGTAGTAAATTTAATAGTAGTTGAATTCAAGTACTTAGTGCCCAAACATGCTTCATTTTCGCACTAGCAACGGAGTATACGATAAGAACGCACGGGATTACGGGAGCTCCTTGCCTCACTTTTGCATAGATATGAACTGGAGCCTGACGACCGCTGCGGTGTAGGTCCTGTAATACGAATACGTAATGAAATAAGCCTGGGATGTGGTGATAAAAGTTTTGTATCCCCGCACACACCCCATCCTCACTGCCTCTCCAGCAGTTACAGGGATAAAGTAAATAGAACAGTTTTTGACACTCCCCACCACTGACCCATCCCGCCGTGCATGTCCATACAAAACTACACTAGAAACTAATTCCGGAATATTTTATGTACGGTTAGTTCTAGTTATAAAGTGTAATTTATGAACCTAGATAGCTCATCCGAGAATTTGATCTCAGACAGAGATGGATGGAGATTTTTTTTCCCTTCGTCGTAAATTCGTCGAAGACTTGAATTCGATTTTACTGTGGACACACAAATTTGGATTAAGGTTAAATCCAGAGAAATCGCAAGCAATCGCAATGGGACATAATCGTCTATATAGCACTCTTGATAGTAGCCTAATACTAAACTACATATAATATTAATTTGAATTATTTCATTCATTCACTTACTGTATTTTATTCCATAGATCTTACATGAGCAATGAAGCTTTAGGATGTGGAACAAGTCAAAATTTTACAATATTACAATTAAAATTTTTACAATTTTGTGCAATTTTTTACAATATTTTGGCGAGATGCAGTGAGATGAGGTGAGGTCCGAGGATTCGCCAAAAGATTATACCCGGCATTTGCCTTTTGGTTGGGGAAAACCTCGGAAAAACCCAACCAGGTAATCAAATCAAAGGGGGGTAATCAAATCAAAAGGGTTGATCCCGAGGACTCGCCATAGACCATCCGGCTTCAGTCCCACGGCTGGGGAAAACCTCGGAAGAAACCACCAAAGGGGGATCCAACCCAAGCCCGAACGCAGCTCCGGATCAGCAGCCCAGCGAGTCTGCCGACTGAGCTACATCGATGGCTCTACTAAAAATAAATATTGTTAAATACAGTGAAACAATTTAAAAACCTTGGTATTTTCATGGACAGCGAACTAAATTGAAGCACTCAGGTAACACACACTTGCAAAAAAATATATATATTTTCTCTACTTCACTCCTTGTTTCATATCAAAAGAATTTCTATGACTTAGTATAAAAGAGAATCTTATTCAAACGCTTGTAATGCCCCATTTTGATTACTGCGATTCGTTGCTAACTAATGTAAGTTCACTCTTAGCTGAGAGACTACAACGTGTTCATAATGTGTGCATACGATTCATCTGCAGTACTCGTAAATTTGACCATATAACGCCTTCTCTCCACTTACTTTCATGGGTGCGTCTGAAGAAACGAAGAACAATACATTCACTGTCTCTCCTATTTAGAATAATACACAATTCTACTCCGAATCATCTACTATCACGCTTTCAATTTCCTACAACTCTTCGAAACCTGCATCAAGCACTTCTTTCTGTCCGTCATCACAGAACGTTTTTATACTCATCCTCCTACATTGTAGAAAAACCTCGTCTCTGGAATTCGTTACCTAGTGATGTCAGGGACTGCCGGACTTTATAACAGTTCAAAATTAAATTGTAAAATTTTGTCTTATTTCATAGTTTTCAGGTATTGCTAGAAGTGTTGATTTGTGCTTTTTACTCTAGATTAAAATTGCAAGTTTCATGTTTATGTTCGTTAATTAATTAGAACGTAATTAATTATGATACTTAATCACTCATTTAAAGTTTATGTGACTGCAACCTGTGTATATTTTTGTGTGGCTTTACTTTATTTATAGTGTGATTTTTATTATTGTATTTGTATTTCTGATGGTGTGGAAGAGAAGGCCTGATGACCTTCACTGCACCAGAATAAATAAATAAATAAATAAACAATTGTAGCAACTTTGGCTAGGTACCAATATAGTAAGCCAGAGTTCATTTCCAGTCATGGAACTGGAGAATTATCTAGTATTTGTTGTCTTATGTTTGTCCATGGTGACCACATGTCTATAGAGTCCCGGTAATTGTGTACATGTGTTTCTTCTAATAGACTGTCAAGGGTGAAGATAGTCATGTGATATACATAGACAAAACACATGCAACATAATGTTAAGGGCCCCATACACGCTAAGACTTAATGGAGATAAGTCTGTGCAAACCTAAATTCACAGGCAAGTCTCTTCGTGTATGGGCGAAAAGTATCAAAGCTTTTGGCCTTGAGATAAATCTTCAGACTTCTAGGACAACTTGAAATTTTCCTACTGTAGCGCTCTTCAAATTAAGCGGCAGAAAATGTAAGCATAGAAACAAACGATACTGCGAGCGTCTGGTCGAGATTTCATTGTTACGTTTGAAGTTCTCTGTAGGGAATGGCGACTAGCTATGAAAGTTCAGATTTAAGAAAATATTTTCCTGCATTTCTCACAGAGTCTGTAGAAATGGGTAAATATTTTTCATGGAAAATCAAATAAGAACACTTAACAGCGAAACTAAAGGTCGTATATTTAAAAATGTCGCTAAAGAATCACCACAGTCTAGTATATACAGTCGCGAAGCTCAATACGTAGTAAATATGCAAACATTAGATAGTTGCTCACCACTAGGATCGCTAATATCGCCTCAATACAGGCAATGCAAAATAGAACCGCCACAGTCTATTGTTTCTAGCACCCTCAAAACTCAAGCTTCGTGACTGTATATAGTAGACTGTGGAATCACTTAGAAATGAACGCAGCACCATGGAGGAATAGTATTTCTCGAGTGATCGCATTTCTCCATAGGAAATACCTTCAACGACCTCTTAAGTCTTCTTGGTGAAATATAAGTCTAGAAGTTAAGTCTGGGTATGTATGGGCACTCATACAATTTAGACATACCTCCCGGAGATAAGTTTGTATAGAATAGAAACGAATAGAAAGTATTTATTATAACTATATTATATTTGGTTATTTAGACGTACTGAAATCTTCAGCGTTACTTTTATATTTGATAAGTACAGTGCGTCAAGAGATAGAGTGGACTTGTCGATTGTTTACATGTAAATCTAGCAGTACAGTAGGAGCGGCAACTCTCGCCCAGTTCAAGGCCACCGTAGACGAATTTCTATGTTGACAGCAATAAGATCATACACGCACGGACCAATGATATGAGGTTAAGACGTAATTCATTATAAGTGTTTGGAATATTATCTTATTTTATGGATTTTATTAGTTATATTAGTTCGTTTTCATTCATGAAATAGCGGAGTTACCGATGAGTTCAGAAACACTTTTGGCGTTATTTGTACATATAACTAGGGATCGTATTTTACAGTGAATAGAAATCTTAAATTTCGGTATAACAATTTGCTTACTTTCGGTGTTACTTAGCACAAGAAACATAGCCTAAGTTCGGTGTTATGTCACATTTAAAAAATACAGCTTTTTGACTCTCGTCGTACAAAATACATTAGTGTATATACCTACAAATACTAAAGGTCTGTATCATTAATGGAATGTTAAGGTTCTTTGTACATTTTAACAGTAGACCCTACTTACTTTTTCCATGTTGTTTAGAGAAATTTGTGTAGGTGTTTCACATTCTGTGTGTGGATAGCGTAGTGAGAATAATATAAACCAATCTTCAATATCATATATATATATATATATATATATATGTGTGTGTATATATATGTGTGTGTGTGTATATATATATATATATATATATATATATATATATATATATATATATATATATATATATATATGAGCCCTATGCTCATAATATTGCAGATAGGACCCTAATTATATTAATAATTGTTGTAGGATATGTTTTAGTTTCTATTAGCAGTAAGTGGTTAACATTTCAAAGAAATGTGTGGTATAATGAGTGAATAAAGTATACCTAATCACAGGCATGTAGTGAATTTATATAACAAAAATATGTTTCAATTCAAAAATTATTTTAAGGCGAAAGATTTACTCTGGAGCATGGGTTTCCAAACGCCTATAGAACCAGGAGATAATGCACGTCAAGCATTCTGTGCTAAGGTCAATAACTTTCCATACAAGATAGGAAAAACAACCTTAAAGAATATGCGCTCCGGGTTGCTTACGCCAGGGGTTACCTCGTACGAGTTCAGGGTTGCCATACGTACGACTATTTTACTGAAGGGACAAAATTATTTTGGAACTGACAATATCGGACTGTAATAAACAAATAAGTTAATTTGCCCCTTTTCTAGACAACTTTTCTTCATTCAGTATGTCAGTGACTAATATCCCTGATCACACATACATATGCTTTAAGGGGATAAAAGATGCTTTGAAAATCAATATGGTGACTACACTTGCCATGCAAATCATAAATTCGTCATCTTGAGCTCCAGGTTTCGTGTACGGTGCGGTTATAGCAAAGTAACACGAGTTCAGAGATCTGCTAACTTCATTGTATGTTCAGCAATGGAAGTATTTTTTTTTTTTTATGAATGAAATAGTACCGCGCTAGGATTAAGAAATCTAGACGCGCTGACATTTTAGCGGTGTCGGATTTGAGTCGACTGCAGGTGGATTAATTTGATGTAATCATCAGCTGCCGCACTGATTGATATTAAATATCTGTCGTAGCGCCGACCAAACATAAAGTTTCTGCTGGCTGTTGTTTCCGACCAAGCGTCATCGTGCATGCTTTATCGAAAATAACAGTGTTGATCAAGAAATGGCAATTTGAATGCTAAATGCCATTGTGGATATCAACTATAAGTACTAAAATTCTTGATTGACTGGAGAAATTAATTGGAAATACTGGAGAATGCTGGATTTGCAGGAAAGATTTGCTCTTGGACAGAATGCTATGAATGAATTAATATAAATTTATAGACCTATGAACCACTTTTTTTTTGGGCGTTAAGTGAAATATATTAGTGCACACTACCTATAAAATAGTAAAATGATGAATGTACGACAATTTTATGCTAAAGTACGACATTTTTCATAAGTTGGTACGACGATTGCGTTTCATTTATCTGGTAACCCAGTACGAGTTACAATTGGACATCCATGCTCTAGTCCACACCTGTGGAGTAACGGTCAGCGCGTCTGGCCGCGAAACCAGGTGGCCCGGGTTCGAATCCCGGTCGGGACAAGTTACCTGGTTGAGGTTTTTTCCGGGGTTTTCCCTCAACCTAATACAAGCAAATGCTGGATAACTTTCGGTGCTGGACCCCGGACTCATTTCACCGTCATTATCACCTTCATCTCATTCAGACGCTAAATTTCCT
This sequence comes from Periplaneta americana, assembly GCF_040183065.1. Taxonomy (NCBI): domain Eukaryota; kingdom Metazoa; phylum Arthropoda; class Insecta; order Blattodea; family Blattidae; genus Periplaneta; species Periplaneta americana. The sequence goes on along the minus strand of NC_091118.1, from coordinate 158,055,892 downwards.
AGATGTTGATACAGCGTCCTAAAATAACGTAATAAATCCATGCTCTAGAGCAGGAGTGCTCAACCTTATGAATACCGCGGGCCAATATAAAAAAAAAAATGTTCTTTTCGAGGGGCGCAGACATCCTCCAATAATAAATAGAATTCACATAAATATCTTACTAATAAAATTAGTTATTGCTGTAATTTATAGTAACTAATAATACAAGTCTGTTGAAGTTTTTTTCTAAATTTTAAGTTTGAAACTTTACTATCGGGCCGCGGGTTGTGCACCGCTGCTCTAGAGTAAGCATTCTTTTTGTATTTTAAAAAGTGTATACACATCACTAAAACTGAAAGATCTCTGATAAAGGGTAATATATTTATGACTACTTGAAGATGGACTATTTTTAACATTATTCTGCATGCGATAACAACGAATGGACAACTGGTGGTTACGAGAAGGGAGATCATGCCTTACCCTCCACTCTGCTTGTGTATTAAGCGCTTGACCTGCAAGTCAAGAAATGCCGACAACTGCTCTACGGTAACATTTTAAATCAAGTGACTTTATAACTGACTCCTGAAATGTACGTGGTAATCAGATACTTACAGAATAGACTCTTAAATTCAACTGTGAATTTAATTATTTGTATAAAATACTTTAGCAGTCACCTACCAATGAAACAAAAGTAGAACAGTCCTCAACATTAACTTACAAAATCAAATAATGTAGAAGTGCTCTGAATATAAAAAATGTGTAGCTCAAACACTGAAATTTATCTTACAATCAAATACATGCAGAGCAGATTCAGAAATACATCTCTCCCAATCACATTATATAGTATAGACACTGAAATTAACCTACCAGTTAAATACAGGTAAAAATCACTTTGAAATTCACCTGTCAACGAAAAATACGTATGTGAGACGTTGAAATTCGCCTAGCAATCAAATAGTTGTAGATACTGTTTCGCATTCTGACTTTGTTGAGGACACGGTTCTGACATACCCTCCCCTTCTACTCACCACTCCAGGCAGTCTGGAGTCCCAAAGGCCCCCTGCACATCCCGTCTTCACACCCAGTATCAGCAGCAGAGAGACAAGTTGTAGAAAAGGTCTCCAGGGGGAGTGTAGAGCAGTGAGCGCGCACCAGAATCTCTCCCACTAGACCTCAGTCTTCATGCGAATCTTCTCTTGTTTTAAAAATACAGATATGAGTGCTCAGGGAGCCTGCAATAATAAACTTGAAAAAGAGAGGGAAAGGTGGAAGATTTAAATTCAAAATTCAACTTTTCTTCCTGCGTTTGGTACTGTGCAGGCCTTTCGAATACAGGAAGTTGCTGTGGAATGTTTGCTCCGAAGCTGGGGTAACAGGTTACTCCAAGCGACGTATAGGTTTCCTCGTGTTTTATATATAAAATATTAAGCATGTCCATAATATATCATAGAAGCCCCACTATGTGTACGGTATAGCACGTTATCGTAAATAATTTTTTGAGTTAAGCAGAGGAGGATGTCCATGGTTTGTCCACAAATGGATCTACATCATCGCCATCCCGTCAAGATCAACAAGCGGATTCATAATTGATCCAACTGTAAGGATGGAAACGTACGAAAATCAACCTACTGAGGTACATTAGGAGAAATGCGACATATACGACCCCACTATACCATATTATAAGGAAAAATATCATCTAACGTCGATCGAAGTTATTGGATTACTGACTGGGGCTAGAAGGACCATCACAAAAAGATTCGCGCATTTTTGCAAGCAGTTTGGTTTAGGACAAACTCTTGTCACAGAAGTATCTCTATCTGCAGTGAAGGGATCTATAAAAAAATCCTAAGAAATCGTCTCTACACTTAAATAGATTGATCTCTTTCCTATGGCGAATGCTCACTTAAGTTGAGTCCTGCAACTAGTGCTAAATAGACGACTGTGATCCCCTGATAGCAAATAGATAGGCCTACTAGGAAATTTTATGTTTCTTCTGGAATTAATAATGTTTTGTTTAGCCGTTTTCAATTATTTATAATTAATTGTGTTATTTCTTTTTCTTTTCCTTCTCCATTGTTTTATTTTTTCCCTTTATAATTGTTTACCTACCAATTACTAAAAAAAAAAAAACAACAAATTTTGGTAAGTTTTGTCTTCTAGGCACCCTTCACTTGGAGGAAGCTGAATAAAAATTTATTCAAAATAATATGAGATCAAGTTTTCACAGTTGAATATTTTCACTTTGTTTCGGGTTTGTTTTATTAGATGCAAGCAAATTTTCGATTGCAAATTCTGTCATGGTTCTGTGCCTCAATATACTTTTTGATCAAGACATATGGGAAACACAAAAACGTCTTTACGAATCAGGAATATATTACAGATTTTACATTCTTTTGCTGATAATGGGGGGAAAGGAACTGGCCATCCTACCCCATTATCTCCTGGCCTTGTTGGTTCATAAGGGGTGCCTTGTTGATATCACTTTTGAGGTTCAGACCTGTCTTCGGACAGTTGACTAAACAACAAATTATAATGGAAAGAAGCATATTTTGTAAATTTTGGACAATTTTCATTTTATCACACGATTAATAACAAAAATATAAACCTCAATTCAACGGCTTTGAATATCAATGTCTTGCCAAAGAGACAGTGAAATTTGAAAACATCTTGTAATAAAAATGTGTAGTCCTACCCATTCATTAATAAACTTGTATAATGAACCAATAAATAAAACTACAATTTCATATAAAACAAACATTTCAGTATTCCACAGTGTTCTGAAACTAAACATTTCTAACGTTTTGGAATATCTATAAGTCCCTTGATCAGGCAAACAGGTATAACCAGAGGGGTAGCTAAATCTATTGGACTCATTATAGGTATAATATCTGGCTCTCCCAAAGAAATGAGATTACAATTTATTTAGCATTTACTTTGCAGTGACGACATGAGTAGGACACTGGAAACGAGTACGAGTGGGATCCCTTTCGAAAGTCACTTTGTAGACACAAATAAAAAAGACAATGACCGATTCCGATTGGTTCTTGAGAGTTTTACCGCAATGAGGAATTGAGAGTGGTGGGGAAATTCCAAATATTTTGTTTAAAATCAATTTTTTTAAACTAAGAATCATTGAAGACTTGGACAGAGATCGAATCCAGGTACTGTTTTTTTTTAACTTTTTGAAGCAATGAACGAATGAGAAAAAACCGAATCACTAGACAAACACTACAAACTCAATAGGCTAAGTGGCTGTGTAGAATGTGAAAGCAGTGAACTGGCTGTTTTGTATGACTATTTCAATTTTCAATCATTGATTTGGTTGTTTTAAATATTGAAGCGGTGGAATGGCTCTTTGTAATTTGAAGCAGTAGAATCTTTGAATAATTTCAAGGGAAAAATTGTTCCGAGGACGGGCATCGAACCCAGGACCTTTGGCTGAGCGCGTGAACGCTCTACGGACTGAGCTAACCAGGAACTCTACGAGACCCCGGCTCAATTATTCCTTTTTTATTCACATACCTCAAGTGAGCTGTCAAGACGTTCAGTGCAGACTTTGTGTGTCTTAAATTTGTGGTTTTATCTTAACGAACAGTAACGTATAGATCTATTATACAGATCTGGCTTTCAGGTATAACTACCTGTAAAAGTGATTTATCAACCCACTTGAGGTATGTGGATAGAAAGAAAATAATTGAGCCAGCATCTGGTAGAGTTCCCGGGTAGTTCAGTTGGTAGAGCGTTGGCGCGCTCAGCCAAGGTCCCGGGTTATATGCCGGCCCTGGAACAATTTTCCCCCTTGAAATTATTCAAGTCAGCTTTACAAGGAGCTATACCTGAAAGCCAGATTTGTACAGTAGAATGTTTGTTTAGTAGATTATGTAGAAGAAATGAAATGTCTGTGTAGAATCATTGGTATGACAGAGTTCTACTGAAATACTTCGAGAAAGCATTGTCAGCAACTGCTTTGGCCATAGCAGTTAGGAATAGACTATGTCTGGATCAAACTCCAGTTCTATTGATTAGAAACAGTTCGTAACTTGACGCTTTTATAACCTCAAATAGGTCTTCTGTCTTCCTAGATGGAGAATCTAGTTTTGTTCTTGCATAGAGAGGGATAATATATATCTCTGGAAGTGAGTTGTACTATTGGTGGTGCATAAAAAGAAAATAGCAACAAATTGAATTTTATATATAAACCTGACTTTTATGTTATAGTCTGAATATAAATTTATCACTTCTAACGCAGCAGTGAGGTAGTGTGTAATTTAAATAATTCATGAGAAAGTATACGGTTTAGTAATTATTGACACCCCTCTAAGAAAACAGACAATTAATTGCCGCATATGTTATCTCTACATCGGAAAGCCGTCAGTTGTTTTTAAAGCAGGCATGTGTATTTTAACATTGTCTGCGCCGACTGTGACAGATATAGTACCAGACTTAAGCTTTATTTTTTTCTTCAGAAACTTTTAAATTGGTTGTTATAGCGACACTGTAACAACAGGCTGCCGAAGTAATTGTGTGCTACTTCCAGACTCTCCTTAATTATTCTTGTCAGCGCTATCTTCTGGGACAGAGTCGAGGAATGAAACGGCAGCGTTTATAAAAAGTATCCAAGTTGTTGACTTTGTTCATCCCCTTGATTTTAAGCTTAGGACTGTATCTATTTTAGTCGTTTACTTCCATTCTTCTTCAAACATTGCTTCTGCGATGATGAAAGAATGGAATGTCTTTAAACTACTTTTATGCCAGCTTGGACTAAAATATTAACACATCTGAGTGATAGTGATAGGGTTTAAAGGTGGCAACCCCAAACGATCATACTGACCATGACCTTCTTATTCTCTGTTTACTTACAAATGGCTTTTAGAGAACCCGGAGTTCACTTAAAGGTATATGTACGTGAACGACCACAAATATTTTCAGGAAATGCAGGCTCTAAATTTCTAAACTTTTATAAGGAAATGAACTCACAATTCGACAAAAATTATAAGGTACCACAACAAGACTTATTAGAACTTAAATATCTGATAAAAGTATAAAAAAGGTTATTAATATTTTTTTAGAATTAACTTTTTACTTAAAATTACATTTTCCAAAATTTGAAAATTTTACACATATTATTTCATAACTCCACAACCATCAGAGATAGAATTCTGAAATTTTGTACACTTTATTAAACTGAAATAGCGTATAATATTGCTATGTATTAAAATGTTATTAACTTTGTACATGAAAAGAGCAGCACGTAATTTGATAATTAATTCAGTTGGTAGATTATTTCGTGGCAACCGACATACCTCACGCAAACAAAATTTCACGTTATTTCACAGCTTTATTTCGCTTTATTATGACACACGTAATTATCTAAAGGCTAAATACCGCTAAAAATAACATATGGAAAGTTTTCTCGTCTAACGTTGTTACCAAAAATTCAGACTCCTAATGAAGAAGAAAAACTTGAAGTAAACCACTTCATCGCCGTTTCATTCATGATAATCACTTAATTATTCACCTTGACTACATACTTTTAACACTTTATATCACTTGGAATATTAGTTAATATAACCACTTTCATGTGTTAAGGGTAGAGGATGGCATTTTTTTTTTACTTTTTTTCCTGTTTGGTGTAATATATATATATTTTGTATTTAGAGAGCTCATAGCTGTAGGGACTCAACCAAATAAAAATATATAAAAAAATTATTTGGGGGCCCAAATTTGAAAAAAATATACCCAATGTAGGATTGTACTAAAACCGATATATCTAAACCCTTTTTAAAGATAGATTCAAACAGTTTTGTGCAATGTATTTGCAAAAGCATGTTCTACAAACTGTCTGTAATAGAATTTTGATAATAGTCCCTACGTTTGTAAAATAAACAATTAAAATTTAATAACAATTTTCTGATTTCCTTTCTTGCAAACGGACGTATTTTTAAAATGAAATCAATTAACAAAATTCTGTCACAGAGAAAAGTTTCCTAATAGTCTAAAGAATGTGTGTTCTAAATTTCATGCATGTATCTTTAGTATTTCAGAAATTATATCCATTTTTGTCTGGCAATGTAGCAAAAAAAATGAAGTTACTAGAAACCGATAAAAGCGGGCGTGCGATTTAAAAATCCATAGCGCAGGAAGTTTAAAAATGACGTCTCAACATCCGATAAGGGCACAAATACCCACAAAATGTTATGCAATGCATTCCACACATATCAAAGGGTATTTTAAAGATTTTTTTTTGATTTACCGGAAACAACAATATACATGGGCGAGTGATTTAAAAATCCATAATGCAGGAAGTTTAAAAATGGCGACTCAACATCCGATAAGGGCACAAATACCCACAAAATGTTATGCTATGTATTCCACACATATCACAGAGTATTTTAAAGAATTTTTTTTTAATTTACTCATTTTTCACCAAAAAATACCATCCTCTCCCCTTAAAATAAGCTAAGTTGTGATTATCTAGTTGACTAGTTTCAATTTATCGCGGGCTCAGAATGACAAGGTTCTATCTGATATTTTTAGCAAAATTGAAATTTTTGTTGCATTGAATTCTGCTACTTCACAGCTATCTATTATATAAATTATATGTCGATATCTCAATTGTTGTTCGTGATAAAGTTAGTTTGAAAATGTTCTTATCTACATTGAGTTTATTAACAACCAAACTTTTAAAATGCTCTCCTGTAAAATTTACTAAACACTAGATAGAACCTTGTCATTCTGAACCCTCGTTACGTCAGCCATCATCAGAAAGTTGTTATATTAAATATTTTCCTAAGTAATCACTTAAATTCGCAGAGATTGAACTTACACTTCTTCATACAGCAATCGATGAACTACTGTAGATATTTAGTTCACTTCACGGTACCACTGTCTAAAAATATTTATCTCACAAAGTTTTTTCTTAGAAAATATATTTGTTTGTTATACACGGAGAAAGTGTCTATTGCGATGCGATCGTAAACATCTACTGTTTCCATTTGTAGTACGTAAATGAGAATGAAGAAGCCGCGTGTTTGTTTTTCCACTAAATTAATTTTGATAAGACCAACTAGAAGCATTTAATTAACATATATACGTAGAAAGGTTCGTAATGTTATTGCGTAATCGTAGCCCACCTAACAAACATTTTAACGCGTCAACCATTAAATTTAATCCAAAACAACATTAATTCATTAGTTTACGTGATAGGTGGAAATAGTGAATGTTAGAAATGTCGACAGCTCCAATTAAACGTAAAAGATTGCATCAGTCTATTGACGTGAGTTATGAAATTGGTCCTACATTCACCTCTGTGCTAAGGCGTTGCTTCAGGAAGGGTGGATAAGAGTCTCGAAGGTCAGTGTGTCACTACTCAGAGGTGGAAAGTGGTTGCTTGGTGTTTCGAATGTTCTGATCGGCATGTATGTGCAGGAAAGGATGCGGTATGTGTTGCAGAATGCTGTTTATTTCGCCACAGAAACCTAAATTGATGGGCATATATGGAATATCAAGACTTTCACTGTGACAGGACTGGGAATAGGGCTGCCAGATTTTAAATTCTTGAAAGAGGACTTAAGATCGTTAATGTTAACCAGTTTTAGGTAAGAAGAAATACTATATCGCTAGGCGCATACGAATTGTGACTTGTAGCAAAAGTTGTTGTTGTTTTCTAATGCCAGACGTTTGACAATAAAGTCATTTGACCTCTTGCACTCCAATATTTTTCAAAGATATTATCATGGTCAGCCACTGAAGCACAGATTTTGAGGTGTTCCGAATCCATTTCTTGGTTTGAGTTGCGCAGTGGGCAGTCAGGGGACTGATATATTCCAATTCTGTGCAGGTGTTTGGCCAAACAATCATGACCTGTTGCCAATCTAAATGCAGCTACAGACGATTTTCGTAGTAAATCGGAAATTAACTATGGATTATGATGCAGAGAGTTCCATTTTTTCCCTTGAGATTGTGTTAGCAAATTTTGTTTGTTAAGTCTAAGTATGTAGATTTAATAAATCTTTTCACAGAGTAATACGTAGATTTAGTAACAGGCCTGTAAGTAGCAGTGCTGCCCTTCTTTGCTAAAGTATCCGCATTCTCGTTTCCCAGGATTCCACAATGGGATGGTATCCATTGGAATACAATTCTTTTATTGAGTGATAATAATTGAGAGAGCATTTTAGTTATTTCTGCTGTTTGAGATGAAGGTGTGTGTTTAGAGACTATTGATAGAATATTGTAGCAAAAGTAGACTACATTAATGAAGTCAACAGTAGGCTACTGCGCTAAGAGTAATGAAGTTTCGATACTAATGCGATCAAATACAGTAAACCCTCGTTAATCTGGACCCCGATAAACCGGACTTCGCTTAATCCGGACAAGCAAAAAAACACGAATTTGGAAAAATTAAACAACCATGTTTTAATACTTAGCCTACTTCTATACAATAAAAATTTGGAATTACAACAGGTCTAATTGTAGGTCCGTCTGGCACATCATCATAATTATGGGTAACATGTACAGTATGTACTGAATTGTATGTATTTCTTTACATTTTACTGTACTGTATAGTGGAATTAGGGCTATGCCCTTTAAATACACCATAATAAACGTGTTTTGTTGCTATAAACAGATTTTTAATGCACTTTCCACTGTTCTTTTAGGTTATTTCAGTTAATCCGGACTTTCCTTAAACCGGTTAACTTATCCCCCATTTAGTCCGAATTAACGAGATTTTACTCTATAAACCATTGTTTCAATCGGGATTATTTTTACAGATCATCATCATCATCATCATCATCATCATCATCATCATCATCATCATCATCATCATGGATTAGGCATAATGTACCTGTTCCGGTTTCAGAGTTAAAAGAAAACATGTCGCAATCTTTTTAAAATCTTTTAATTTGTTTTGTAATAGAGAAGCTGAAATAGTAGACGATGTGGTTCTATTCTTCCTACATGTTGTTTCATCTATTTCTATTTTGTTGTATAATGTCATTTAAAACCATTTAGTTTCAATTCATTTCTGATTTAATTGCTGTATTTATGGTCCATTAAAGTGTATTGATCGAAGAAATCTCATTTCAGCAGCCTCTAGTCTTGTTTCTTTCCCTTTTGTTAACGCCCAAGTCTCGAAGCCGTATGTTAATATCGGGACTGCCATTGTTTTATAAAATTTAGTGATTGTGTCTTTTCTTACTTTGCCATAAAGGGTCCTCCTTATTGTACCAGCAATCTTTTGAAATCTGGATAATTTATTCTTAACATGTGCAGATTTTAAGTATTAAATGTTACAACCTATATAGCAAAATTCAGAAACCTGTTACAATATTTTATCTTGTATTATTATTTTTGCCCTTTAGTGTTCATCGCCTCTAAATCCAATTACTACTTTTGTTTTTGTAAGCGATATTTCCATATCATAATTGACTACCACATTATTTAAAACAGTGGTCGTCAGCACTTGCTGAAATGGGTAACGGGTAAGGAATGTATTGGAATATGCACCATCGTGCAAGAGGGAGAGGGAGAAAGCATTCCCGCCAGCAGCCACGTGTACTGTGCTTATGACCGCTGATTTAAAGCAAAGAAAGAGCTTTGAAGAGGATCTTCTCTCTTGGCGATATTACGTTATCGTCAACAAATAAAATACAATGGATAGAAAGATCATGCTGCAAAAACATTTTCATTTCATTATCCAAGTTATAAGTGACTTTGTCAGTGTAGGAATTAAATAGTATAGGCGAAAGTAGGCATCCTTGTCTTAATTCTTCTTGTTATTAATCTAAAATCATTGATTATTTGGTTATTAATTTTAATTTTGATTTTAGTACCATAATCAGAGCTGAAAAGAAGTATTGGTTATAGATTACGCTGCATCGTACGTAGAGGTCTGTGTTTGCAAAATTTTATTTTGTGCTCTTATTAAATTTTCGTACCTTAGCGGTCTTATTTAATTGTTCTTAATTTTTTTTTTAACTTGTGTATAGTTATTAAAACATTTATAACATTGTTATCATTGACAGATCGTTGGAATTATGCAGAAGAAGCATTTCGCTCCTTGGAACGTACAGAAAAAGAAATGGAATTAGTCATTAACCAAAACAGGACTACATATATGGTCGCTGCCAATGGTAAGAACTATATAAATTTAGAAAGCTTAAAAATATAAAATTAAACCTACATATTTACAATGTTGACAACTTGACTCTTATCAGCAGTGACAACATGCCCAAGGAAATTACAGGTCCACTGGTAGCATCTAATGACTTAGAGCCTACTTAGGGTTGATAAATCAGTTTATGTCGTCTCGCCTGCAGAAATACAACGTTATAAAGACTTTAAATCAAATAAAAGTGATCATAAAAATATTTGAAGAACAATTACAAAGCAATCGATTCCGATCCACACCTGTGGAGTAACGGTTAGCACGTCTGGCCGCGAAACCAGGTGGTCCGGGTTCGATTCCCGGTCGAGGCAAATTACCTGGTTTAGGTTTTTTCCGGGGTTTTCCCTCAACCCATTACGAGCAAATGCTGGGTAACTATCGGTGCTGGACCCCGGACTCATTTCACCGGCATTATCACCTTCATCTCATTCAGACGCCAAATAACCTAAGTTGTTGATAACGCGTCTTAAAATAACCTTCTAAAATAAAAAATAAAGCAATCGATTTCCACCCCCCCCCCCATTTTTCGTATGTCTGTGTGTGTGTTTTTTTAATTATAGACGGACTGTTTCATTCTTAAATTCTGAAGAGTGTAAAAGTATCAAATTTAACCTTAGTTTTCGTCTTTCATTGTACGATGACTTAAAAGGATTAATACATATTTACAGGTTAAGTTTCACCTCTGCCGCGCTTAGAAGCTACATATTCATTTCGTAGTTAATTAGTATCGATTTGATCATCATAAAAGGCAAGGAAAGGGAAACCAATCTGTTACTGAGAGCTGTCCATTCCTGAAGAATAGCTCTTGGTAACGAACCAACATGCCTTTGATTGAGGTTCTGGCTGATACGTACATCTATTATCAGGCAGCACATCGCACTTGACGATAGTCTATGTGTCAGAGGAAGAACAATTGTTTGTATACATTGAAGTGTGATTAGTGTAATATGTAGCTAGTCGGCAATGGAGGGAAAGGAACTGGCCATCCTATCCCATTATCTCCTTGCCTAGTTGCCCCATAAGTGATGCCTTATTGGTATCACTTGTGAGGTTCAGACCTGTCTTCGGACAATTAACTAAGCAAAAACAATGAACCAACAGATAGATTCACTTCCATTTGCCTTTTCTGATGATGGAATAAATTCACAGCTCCAGAATGATCTACAGTATGTTCTTACATAGGCCTATTTATAACATGCAAAAAGCCGGTATTTCGCGCCAAGATTATTGATTACTAAACCACGGAACTTCATGTAATTGCATGTTTTTATTGATTTGGCATGTTGAAAAAGTAAAAGTAGATCTTTTGCCGATCATAACCATAATATTCGAGTGAAGCCAACTTTATTTCGCATAAATGAATATTTCGAGAGTTTTCCTTTTAAATGTATATACAGTATATTTTTATTTTGCATGTTTAAATGCATATATTAACATCTTTCCTTGTTTTGCTCGATTTATTATCTAATTTCAGAATTTCTCTGTGGTAATAAATAAAAATAATTTCCAAGAAATATTATAATTGTATGGGGAATCAATATTAATTTAAGTACACGAAATTACTGCGACGACAATGGAGACTTCTCCCAAGTGTTTAAGTTGGATCGCTTTCCACTTTAGCATGAGGGTAGCTGCTGCTCAGTGTACAAAAGAGAGTTGGAGTCTACGATCTTGGTCCTTGTCCTTGCTTGTTTGTTAGAGAGCGATCTGCGTTGCATTATAAGAAAGAAATTTAATAACGTGCATAGGAGGGGACGAGGAAAGAGGAAGAATGAAAATATCTGTGCTCTAGCTGAGGGACAATCCATGTCAAGAAAATATAAGTCATCATGACATTGTTTAGTAAACAGACGCAGTGATTAGTAACGGGGCGTGTGGATGAATATTGTGTTTTAAGACGCAGTGTGCCGCTACTTGATAAGAAGGAAGTGGTAGGTGTTATGACTGTGCGGCTTGACCTGTGCGACCCAGCCAGTCAGTAGTGATGAGTAACTCGCTCTTAGTCCATCTACTTACTTTTTGCAAGGGCCAAAATCCCTACTATTATCTGTGCATTTCGAATTGGCGGCTCAAGATCAAGCAATGGACTGCATTTGCCACGTGTGCTTACCTCAATCCTGAACCATTCTCCTCAACTAAAGTCAGCTGGGACAGCCGGGATTACCAGTGCTTCAGTTCACAGTTTTCAGTTCAGTGAGTCGTGCATGGTTTGTACTTTTGTACGTTTGTACTTCCACCACCTTTTATACTCTGATTTCGTAAAACCAAAAATGAACGTATTTAGACATCAGCGACAATAAAATTATGTACGAGTAACTTATAGTTGAGGTGATGAAACTGCTGTGAAGACAATGCTATTATTACGCTCTATTTCAAAGAAGCAGAACTGAATGTAATTAAACATCTGCGAATTATTTTTCCTACCCCTTTATTAATTTGCTTGCCTTTTTATTTGAAGACTTTAGTATTATTGGTTAGATTTTTAGGCGGTTGATTCGGATACGAAATTTCTAAGATTAATATTGGTAATAAATTAATATCTATTAAGTTTTATTTATATTAGAGATTTATGGGTTCTACTGAAGTCGCGTGGAGTATAAATTTCAACTTCAACAAGTTTTACTGCACAATCAAGCGAAGAACCAGTACATGATCGATATGCTTAAAAGTTTAACCACCGACAAGGGGAAAGAAAAAAGTAGCAGAAAAGATTTTTTGAAGAAATGGGTTTCTGAAGAAAAATGTTTTTCTACTGGCGGAGGAAAATCGTCTTCTGTGCAATATGGCTTCTTGACAGTTATTACTTTAAATGATTTTAATTTATATTGCATTATTAAACTTCTAAAATGTATTTTACTGCATATATTTGAATTTTTAGCTCATATTTAAACATTTTTTACTGCATATTTGCAAGTTTTTTAGTGCATAAAATTTCCGTGGTTTATTGATTACTCTTGTGGCAACGATGGAGATACCGGAAGAGTTGTCAGGCTGATCCTTGGTCAGTAACTGCTATTGCAATTTATTGACCCTACTACGCTACTTTCATTATTCGATAACTCCATTTCCTTTAATTCTGAAAAGTAGACTTTTAATCTAAGTGCAAGAACTATACAAACAATGACGATGTCGGAGTGCATCTAGTCCGCTGTTTTCCTGTAGAGAAGAACGCTGAATTGTTTCGTTAGAAGGGTTGGAATTTCTAGAGAAGAATTAAGAGGAAAGTCCAAAGCGTAGGGTAGTGGATGAGCGGGGAGGGAGAGAACAGAAAATATGTCGAAATTATTGTAATGAAGTCGAAAGCAATTAAGAGTTAGGGGAGGAGTCATCTCGACTTGCTGTTCTCTATTGTCATTAAGCCAACGTGGTGTGGTGGCCATTAAGAGTCCGGGAATGCACGTTCATTTTGGCTGAAGCGGAATCAAGCAATGTAATTAATAAAGAATGCCGCAACCACCCACCCTCCGCCCCGCCTCTCCTAGCTCCGTGGCGATACTGAGGAAAAGTCCTAGCAAAGTACCAAGTCCTCCAGAAAACAAGGAAATGAAGGAAAAGAGCCGAGGGAATGAGAAAAAGAATCCAGTGCAAAGTGAAGTTTAAGTTATACTGGCGCCTTGGAAGTAATTTTTAAATGCTAATACGAATTTTAATGCTATAATATATGAAGTTATGAATTTCCCTCTCCTTCTACTTAACTCTTCCCCTCCGTCCCCACTTTTCATTAAAATAAACGCCATTGTGTTTCATAACTTATAAAATATCTTCCAAGTTAAATATTTTAACTATACTCTTTTAATTAAAGAAATTTTAACTATTGCAGAAGATTACGAGATTTTGTAATTTTAAAAGGAATTTGTTACCCTATATTTTCGTACAATACTTGCAGGTCTACATGTAATGACGAAAAATCTTTTTTTACTTTATATAAATAGCTTTAATTTCCCTTTCTGTAGAGATTTATTAATAGAACCAGAAAATTGAAGTCCCACAAACCAAACTTACATGCATGAAATTAAAACTTTAAGAAGTAAAATGGAAGCTAAAAGTATACATAAATGAATTAATAAAATCGAATAAACAGTAATAACACAAATTCTTGCATACATTCCTTAGAAATTGAAACAAAAGCTGTTTAATTGTCTAATTGTAGCGAAGAATTTACCTATCTCTCAGAGTACAGTAATTAAGTATTATGATAAAACTAGTATATTCTTACTTCACACTACGATATGTCATTGGAGTGTATCCAAATGACGTTATTCTTTTCTCACAGAGGGAAAAAGAAAACGAGGGAGGAGTATTTCGATTTCGATTATTTACTTTTCAGGAAATGTCGAATTTCACGAGTCAAAGTCAGAATAAGAGAAGAAATATCAGAAGAAAGTGAAAGAGAGCTAGGAGTAAGACAAGGATGCCCTTTATCACCTACCCTGTTCAACATCTACTTGGAGGATTTAGTAGGAACTGTTTTTAGAATATGGGAGGAGTGACAGATAGTAGAAGGTAAAGTGCATAAGATGATATGACGTTGTTAGCAGAAGAGGATACGATACTAAGGGATATACCACTGGAGTTAAATGACAGCTGTAAGCAGTATGGATGAAGATAAATGCAAACAAGACGAAGACCATGGTTGCCGGAAAAAAATAAAGAACATAAACGTGCGAATACTAAATGAGGTAGTAGAGCAAGTGGACAGCTTTAAAAACTTGGAATATACTATAAACAGTAACATGAGGAAGGAGGATAGTAATGGCAAAGGAAGCTTTTAATAGAAAGAAGAGCATCTTCTGCGGACCTCTGAAAAAAGAACTAAGGAAGTGGCATTGTATGGATCAGAAACATGGACATTACGACGAAGTGAAGAGAAGCGACTAGAAGCATTTGAAATGTGCATATGGAGAAGAATGGAGCGTGTGAAATGGAGAGATGGAATAAGAAATGAAGCTGTGTTGGATAGAGTGGGTGAAGAAAGGAAGATGATGAAACTGATCAGGAAAAGAAAAAGGAATTAGTTGGGTAACTGGCTGAGAAGATACTGCCTATTTAGGGATGCACTGGAAGGAATGGTGAACTGGAGAAGAGTTCGTGGCAGAAGGCAGAAAATAGGAAAGACTGGAGAATCTGGGTTTCAGTGAAAGATCTGCCCTTGGGTAGAACACTATGTATGTAGAACTATATGCTGAAATCCAGAAATGTTTTGAATTGTGTTGGATAAGTTGGAAGAAACATGTCTTATGATTCTTTTTCTCTTTACTTCTTAAAGTGAAAAGTTTATGTTAGAGTGTCAAATGAGTAAAATGGCTCGGAAGTTTCAATATCTGACGTCACATGCTTAGCAGCGGCAATGAGTTACGTCACATTACTCTGATGTCCCTTATTTAGCAGTGACTTTTACTTTAACATCTTGTTCGCTGTAGGGATAGACGTAATTTTTTTAATGAATTATATTCCTTATTTCTCTTATCATAGATCCATACTAATGGCTTTCCAACAAACCAATTCAGATGAAACACAGTTATTACATTGTAAATACTTGCATAAATAAATATCAGGAAAATAATCAATAATACAAGTCATAAAATTGTATTAAATTTATTTCACTCTCTCAATCATATTCGCAATCCTTAAAAATAAGAACCAATACCTTAAAATCTAAATAATTATCACAATAACCCCAACCGAGATTATCATAAACGTTTTACTCGATTACAGGAATCCTGTGAAATCGCTGTCACTTTCTCTTTTTCCTTAATTTATTTTAGTTTACTTAATTCTTTGATGTCTATTTACAATAGGCCTACATTGCGACGTAGGGGAGGGTATAGGTCTATTGTTCAACCAACATTATTCAGGCACACATTTCTGGACTCCCCGGTCTTGTGGTTAGCATGGCACGCGACCACCGCTGAGGCAACATAAGATAGCACATAAAAATGGCAAACGTTCAGTTTCGTGGACGGAAGATAAATGTACCCTATTTATTGTCCAAGGCGGTAATCGAACCACAGACCACTTGAGTGGGAAGGTCTTAAAGCTGTCTACAATCTACGAATACCAGTGGAAAATATGGCGTGTCCCTGATTCAAATACTCCATTGTTTATTTTATCAGCATGGAGATTCACATATTTTATTTCTTCACCAGCTTGTTTTTGTTCACGTGATGATGACAATAATAAATAAGAATTGTAATAAAAAATAATACTTATAATATGCCGTATACACGTCACCACATTGAAAATATTACACATTTAGAAGAAATGCGAAAATATGCAGTTACATGTAACATAATGCCACGTTTAGGGGAGAGTCGGGTAGTATCGGACATCGGGTAATATCGGACAGTGAGTTTCTGTCATCTACCACACGATGATAGTATCTGATTGATGTGGTTACGTTTCTGTGATGTCGCATAGAGAAACGTAACCATGTCATTCAGGTACTACCATATGGTGGTAGATGAAAGAAACGCACTGTCCGATATTACCCGATGTCCGATACTACCCGACTCTCCCCTAATGAATTACAACCTCATGGTTCGTGAAGATAATATATCAGCATACGGTTATAGCTTTTATATAAAAATATGTATATGTATGGACTTAAACAGCGGTTAAAGTTTGTAGCGTTGCTAGACTCAACCGCAGTTCAATAATCTTGACGACTTCTGACAAAAGAGTACGGTGTTCAATACTGTGTGTGGTCTTTGAAATTCTCTACGTACTGGACTTTTTAGAATGAATTCACTCTATGGCCTAGTATTATATTAAATTAAACGAAGCGAATATATAGAGTGAACTATAGAAGTAGGCCTAGTAAATTCAGAACAAGATGATATAATAATAATAAATCATCATCATCATTTTCATCGTAATACTTTTCATGTATTTGGACCAAATAGTTCATCCGTTCTGATCTCAGTTCTCCAGTAGTCGTTTCAATGGCCATCCCTGACGTTTTGTTTCTCAAGGTTGGTAATTTGTAATTATTCTTGGAAGATGATCTCGTGGCATACGTTATACCAGTTATTTTAGTATTTCATCCAACACTGATGTACCTTTTAGATAATAATTTAAAATTTATTCATTAGCCTTATGATCTAACAAAATATATTGCGCAGTTTTTCTCGTGAACTTCATTTCAATCGCTCTAATTCTAGATTTATCAGATGTTTTAGAGCCCACATCCCACTGCTATACATTAATACAAGAATTGTCGAAGTGTTATACATTTTTACTCTAGTATGCTCTGAAAATATTGTAGGTTTAAAAAAAATATTTATGAGTTCTGTTAATTTTAGGAACTTTGAAACTTTATTTTGAATATCTTTTTCATTCTCATAAGACAGTAAACATCTTAAATATGTAAATGAGTCGGTTTGTTCAATGATTTTATTATTGATAACTATTTTACTTCTTACTGGATCTTTGCCTTTTGTTTTTGTTTTTTTTTTTTCGGTTTAAATTGTCATTCCATAGTTTTGTATCACTTTATTCAGTTTATGTGCTGATATTTGTATTGTTATCCGATATCATCACTTGGTCATCTGCAAATAGAAGTGTTTTGAATTCTTGTTGTCGCCTTATTTTAATTTCTTATTTCCATTTTTGTATTATTTCATTTAAGAATATATTGAAAAGTGTTGCTGAAAGACTGCATCCTTGATGTACTTCTTTATTGATTTTTCCAGCGTCAGAAATTTTTGAGTTAAATTTTATTTTAATTTGATTATTTGTATATATATATATATATATATATTTATTATGATATTAATAAATTTATTATTATTATTATATTATTATTATTGTTATTATAACAGTAAGGGACGAAAACATAACAAATAAGTTATGCGATCATCTCTAAATCTCTGAGATTACGAGTATCATGTCAATGCGGGATGGAAAAAGTCGCGAAATAATTGCTGATGACTCGCGCATTATGCATGAAAGTTGGTACGTCTGTAATTTAGACACAAACTGATGACAAGAAACCTACAGCAGCGACCTGCTTACAATGCAGCTCGTTCCTTTGCCGCACTATAGATCTCATTATCAAAATAGTGTCTGTTAGAAATGTACATTATGTATTGAGCAATACCTATTTTAAATTGTCCAGTTTCGTATGACACTAAAATGTCAGTTATCTTTACTAACTTCTATTGCATAACGGGTTTCCAAAACTGATTAAAGCTTTATGCAGAACAGTTACTGCATTATGTCCAACTGTATTTAAAATGCCGTATCAGTAGTTCTCGATCCGTCCTTACAAATTATATTTATGAGAATTCCTACAACTGTATTATTATGCTTTGAACTTTTCTCATATTACTGAAAAAAACATATAACAATATTTTATATGGTAATTCGGTTTTATGAAAATAAAATCGCTTAAGAGCGATATAAAGTAGAAAGGGAATGACACGTAGGACTATTAAGGAGTTACATTACTTATCAGGAATGGTTTATAATTGACATTTTAGCTTAATATTTGCCAAAGGTGATAGAAACATTATTTCGATGCTTAAAAGGAAAGATTTAGAGTGTAAGAGACACATTCACAATGTCCTCATTCACAGAATTTTCGACTAGTCTAGGGTCTACTTTTTTTCCTCTGAGGAAGACAATTTATTAGAACATTTAGAACCAATAGCACCACCCTAAAAAGTCGTTCAAGTTGGCATAAATATGACTGTGAATGACTTGATATAGCTAGTGTTGATTTCCAAACGATGTTAAGTTTGGAGGAGGGCAGAGAAGAGAGAGAAGGTGAAGAAGAAAGCTACAAACGATTTTTCTTCCGGTTAATGTGAATTTCTACCTTCTTTATTGTTATTTATCTGGTAATACACAGACAGAAATCGAGGCAAAGACTTTATGAATGAAAATTTACTTTCCTTCTCTCTTACACTTAACTATTCTCTTTTTCATCTCTGTTGCCATCATTCCATTTACCTACACTTTAAATTCTCTCTCCTTCCCTTTCACCCTTTCCTCTATCTCGCTCAGACAACCGTTAAACGGAGAGCCAAAATAGCGATAAAGTTACAGCAAATGGTTCCTTTAAGGTTATGTGCGTGTTTATGCGTTCTTAACCTAACTTTCCGTCTCTCTCGCTCTCTTTGCACACATACATATATACTGTACTACAACGTATACTTTGTGAGCCTAGGTTCTGTTGATGCCCGCTATGAGCGCTAGTGTTGCTCCGGTGGGAGGGAAGGACCATCGGCAAGGATTGTTAAGATCTGGCAATGGCTTCCAGTCACGTAATCTTGTTGCCATGGTTTCGGTTGGTGACAATGATTGTTAATTACGTAATGTAAACATTTCGTGATTTTCATATGGAAATACTCTCAATGCAGTGCCGCGAGAAATGTGGCATTGGGTGAATAAAGTACAGCGAGTAGACCTATGTGTTATATGAAGCGAGGTAAGGAGCATTATTAGAAGAACAGGATGAGAGATACGGGACGTCCGAAGAAGAGATGTCTTAGGCCTAAGCAGTTGAACAGAAAACAAACTTCGGAATATGATACTTCAAAACAATTATTCATTTATTACTATTATTATTATTATTATTATTATTATTATTATTATTATTATTATTATTTTCCGCTGCGAAAGCCAATTATAACGGCTGGGGGTATCATCGTACAGTAAAGTACAGCGAGTAGACCTATGTATTATATGAATAGAGGTAAGGAACGTTACTAGAAAAACAGGATGAGAGATACGGGACGTCCGAAAAAGAGATGTCTTAAGCAGTTGAACAGAAAACAAACTTCGGAATATGATACTTCAAAACAATTATTCATTTATTACTATTATTATTATTATTATTATTATTATTATTATTATTATTTTCCGCTGCGAAAGCCAATTATAACGGCTGGGGGTATCATTTTGCTAACCACACGATACCTCCATTCTGGTCAGATGATCGTCCACCTCTGCTTCAGCATGTGAACGTGAGGCTAGCAGTCGGTCTGGACCGATCAAGGGCAGTAGCGCCACGGATGATGATCATTATGATTATTATTATTATTATTATTATTATTATTATTATTATTATTATCATTATTATTACTATTTTTTTCCGTTGCGAAAGCCAACTATAACTGCTGGGTGTATCATGGTGCTAACCACACGATACCTCCATTCTACTCAGATGATCGTCCACCTCTGCCTCTGCATGTGAACGTGAGGTCAGCAGTCGGTCTGGACCGATCAAGGGCAGTAGCGCCACGGATGATGATGATTATGATTATTATTATCGTTGTTATTATTATTATTATTATTATTATTATTATTACTATTATTATTATTACTACTACTGTGTTTTTCCGTTGCGAAAGCCAACTATAACTGCTGGGTGTATCATGGTGCTAACCACACGATACCTCCATTCTACTCAGATGATCGTCCACCTCTGCTTCTGCATGTGAACGTGAGGCCAGCAGTCTGTCTGGACCGATCAAGAGCAGTAGCGCCACGGATGATTATTATTATTATTATTATTATTATTATTATTATTATTATTATTATTATTATCGCCACTGTTGCTCAATGCTAAAGAGCTTAGCTGACAAAAAGGGGCAGGGGTTCAAATGATCGATCCATTCTGAATTTCTTAACTCGTACTGGGCAAGCACATGACATCCCAACATTTCTCTATCATAATTCATTCATTCATTCATTCATTAAAAGTTCACTGCCTATGATGCATTCTGGTTGACGAACTATGTTATGTGGTCTATGCTTTCGGCTCTAGTGACATCTATGAGCCACACTCGGAGAGTAGGGACGAATAACGGCAAGTTAAGGGCATTACCATTGCACAAAATTATTATTATTTTTTATGATTGTTATTATTTAAGCTGATAATTGTGATCATAAGATTAAAAAGAAGATAAAATTATTGAAGGTAATTTTTGTGGCGGCGGCGATGATGATGATGATGATGATGATGATGATGATGATGAGAAAAACTAGAGGATTGAAAATTTAAGGATGGCAAATATATTTCTTCACACCTGTACGGAATGAAATTTGTTTTTTTTTTTTTTTTTTTTTTTTTTTAAGATAAGTAGCTAACGAAGTTAAGACACCAAAACATTGTCTTAGAAGTGGCAACAGATTTAAGGAACACAGGATGTAGGATTACGTTAGCTGTTTACTTTACTGATGTACAGACTTAGAAAAAAGTTACTTTAGCCTACTGATTTTACAGTCTTAGAAAAAAGTTTTGTCGCACAGTTACTTTATAGGCCTAAGTCCCAGAAATGAGGCAGTGCGCATGATCAGACATACAACGATACAAAATTGATTTTATTGCCTCAACTAGTCCTTCTCTTGTGAACTAGGTTGCTCGGCCTCTGGCACAAAGTATCTGTGCGACAAAACTTTTTTCTAAGACTGTACATTCAGGTTCGTACTCAAAATGAAAGATGTCACATAAAGGGAGCTCTGTTCATTCGGAATTTAGTGGGTGCGGGTTTTGTATTGTTTACTGCATTCTAATAGGTTGTTTCGATACAGCAAGCCTATTTTCTGTATAAAAAGTAACTTAAATATTTCGTCAGCAGTTCAGTTGCGAACTAGTGAAGGTAAGTACTACTGTGAAGATAAAGTTTATTAAAATACCGCCAATAAAATCTGTAACTTTGCTTGTGCTTGTAAAAGGGTCCGGATATGATTATTTTTCAGCCAAGAACGAAAATATATTATGTATGTATGTATGTATTTATTAACACTACAATTGGGTATACACCCGGTGGCAGTGATATATAATATACAGTAATTACAATTACATGAAATAAAATAAAATAAACGTAAATGAAATAAAATAAAATAAACGTAAATCTATAAATAGTAGATGCAATAAACCTAGGACTATAAATAAAAACTATTCTATAATAACGTCTACGATAAGCAAAAGTAAATCTAACTTATAAATTTTTCTATTTCACCTATTACCAATTTAAGTAATTACATATCACCTTAATTAATTACATATCAACTAAATTACATATCATCTTAATTAATTACATATCACCTTAATTTATTTATATATCAACTAAATTACATATCATCTTAATTAATTACATATCAACTTCATTAATTATATATCAACTCAATTAATTACATGACACAACTTAAATAACTACACTGCACCTCCAATTACATTTTCAGTCTAATCTTCTCAACCTTTCCTTAAATGTATTGATTTTAAGAGGACCACCCTGAAAGATTGCCGCAGGTAAGCTGTTACAGTCTACTATTGTGCTGTTAACAAAGGAAAATTTTGCCACGTCCGTTCTTTGTTTTCTACATTTAAACTTCCTAATATGATCAGCCCTTCCTAAGTATGATGGTGTTGCTAATCTAGCATTGATATTGGTCCATGCTTTGTGTCCCATTTGTGCCTTAAACAATGCGGTGAGTCTGGTTTTTCGTCGCCTTGATTGGTTTTTCGTCCCCTTGATTAGGTTTTCGTCGCCTTGATTAGGTTTTCGTCGCCTTGATTGGTTTTTCGTCGCCTTGATTAGGTTTTTCGTCGCCTTGATGGTATAAAGTAAGTTGGACATAAAAGTTAAAAAGTTTCGTGATTTACAAAACATTGTTACTCTAAAAGACACACCAAACGTCTGAAATTACGCTAATGTCTATGAGGTCCTTAAGTCTATTTTTAAAAAACATAACTTACGTGATTATTTGTGAAGTCTTCAGTAAGTCTGTGGATAAGTTTAGAGCATTCCAGTTCCTGATAGTACGGTCGGGAGAAGGAAACTTTCCAATGTCCAATGGTAATTTGGAGGCTTCGGCTTATTTTATTTCTCTCCATTTTTATATTCAAGTTTATAATGTTATTTTACATTAATAATATAGGCTAATATATTTTAATTTATTCGTACAACGTAGTATGCTCGTTTTTGAAATGTCATTTTATTAAATTTTTCTGAACTGAGTTCGATTACACTGTACAAGATAGTAAAAATTCCAAAGGCGTCCATTTGATGTGTGATGAGAGATGCCATTAAGAGATATAGTGGAGGGAAGCTTTAGATTATCCATACAGTGTATGCCACCTAGCGTCCAGTCAGCCCAACAAAATGGCGGTGTTATGTATGCATAACACCCCATGCTTATGACAGTTGTCTGAGCCCACCCTGCCCCCATTCACAGTCACCCTCGCTCATTTCATTCCAGATAGGGATGATGAACAATAAAAAAAAGTCCAGTTTTATATGGCCAAATAGAAAATATGGTAATTGCGGTCGTTTTTATCACGCCTGTGTACAGCCACGCAATCTAACGCATTTCTATATATCACACTAATTACATTCTAATCTCGAAGTGGTTGTTGGGGTTCTGTAATTAACAAAGTGTTAGTTTTTTTTGAAACTTGGACATTTATAATTAGAATTTATTTATCGGCACTCCTATTATTATTATTTGTTCTTTCAGTTTGCTACCTAGGTAAAATCTGAGTCTTTATCCAAGCCTCAATGTGAGTGAACTTTCAGTCCGCTTCCTTCAAAATATCACTTGTGAACCCTGCAGTCGTGATTTTTGCATATTCGTATCAAATGTAATAAATTTCAATCGACCAAATGTGATATTTCGGGTAATATTCATAAAAATAGTCGGTTCCTTCTAGTTCAATTTTGCAACTGAATCACTTTTATTAAGAATGGAAATGGCAAACATACCCAACCTCTAATCATTTTCTAAACCAGGGACACATTCCAAAGAGTCACTTTATAAATAATCAATGGTCTGTCTGTGGGTTTTCTAAGGTTTTGAGTCAAATGTTGAGATGAACCATAAAATAAATGAGCCACGGCCCTACATATTCTCCCACATACGAGTAAATTACAGCATTTTCCAAATTAAAAAGCGTCTGCAAATAGAAACCTTAGCTTTCGCGTGTCGCTTTAGATAGGGCTTATATCAGAGCGGGCTTCCTCGACCGCCTCTCGCCTAGTCAAAGGGTTCGGATCTTTTGTCTACCGAGGATAACGACGCCTCTCTCTCACCACTCACTTTGCCCAGTCTTTTAACAGCGACCCTGTTTTGCTTCTATTCAGCCGATCTGCAGGTCGTTCATTGTGACATTCCTCCTTCCTTATGTGGTATTACTAGGTTAATATAAAATTTCTACCGCGGGATTAGGAGAGATGGCGGTGGACAACTTCTAATCATTAGATTGTGCACCAATATCCCTGGGTTAAATCCCAAATCTCTCCGCAGTGCATATGAAGAGAAGGCATATGTCACTGTTGATAGTGATTCGTCCGTCGGATGGGGACCTTAAGTCTGGCGGCCCCCTTGGTGCTATTCGACAGGAGTAGGCTACGTGCCGGCACCGGGTTTCCCCTCCTCCCTTCCTCATCTTCATCATCATCATCATCATCATCACTCATTCCCGACACTACACTTACATGAACACTTACACATACACTCACCCTAGTACACGACATAACTCTTCACAGAATCACATCCTGTACAGCGTGACCCGCCGAAGTGGTGTACAACTAGAAAATGGGTCACAGTTCTGCCATCTATCCGCAGCATGCGGAACCCGAATCACGCAAGTGAAGTGGGTGGGCATTGGACACACACACACACACACACATCCACCCACCCCTTTCTCCCCATCAGAATTCTCTAAGTTCCTATAACGGAACAGCGAGAAACGGAGTGAGACAAGTGCTCAACCGCTCCTCATATCCCATTTTTCCTTGAAAATTTGCGCGATCGCGTATCTTTTGTTTTTCATCTCATTCCCTCTTTTGTCCATTCAGTTTTCTTTTTATTTCTGTTGCATAATAACGCTTCAACTGTAAGGCTATGTAACGTCAATTGAATTGTTAATAAAAATATAATATTTTAGCTAGATAAATGAGAGAATTCGCCGTGGAAATGTTTGATGCTTTCCAAACTTTCCCTTTCATTTCTTTAATTCTTGCTTTCCTTAATACATTCTCACTGTTTATTCCTTCTTTATCATCTTTATTAGGCTGACTATTTTTTCTCCCCTTTCTCTTCTATTTCATTGCTGTACTTTATTTCATTTCTGCTTTCTTATTTCCCGTCCTTATCTTCACTTCTCTTTTTACTATTTTTTCTCTAATTTCTTTTGTCTTCTTTTTTATTTTCGTCATTTTTCCTTCTTTACTACCTTTTCTAATTTTCTATAACTTATTCCTTCTGTTATTACTTTTAATTTTTATTAATCTATTTCCTACTTCAATTTTTTATTTTCTTAATTATCACGCTTTTCCTCGGTTTTCTTCTCTTCATACTATCTCTATTTCCTTCCTCATTTCTTTTTTTACAATTGTCTTTCCGTTTTTTTACTG